>NC_061112.1:39110448-39227245 GCF_002878395.1 Capsicum annuum | reverse complement strand
GTCACTACCAGATGAACAACACTTTAAAATATATGATTTTAACAAACTAGCAATTAGGAAAGAGTAACATGCCTGAAATACCCAAGATTATGGAGAGAATCCAACCCTTGAGCCCTTGGATGACCTACTTCTTGGAAACCCTAAATATGGATGCTTGAGAGACTTGAGAGAAAATAAAAAATGTTTGGAGTGGGTTGTCGATGAAAATAGGGCTCCAAGTATGTTTGTAGGTCGTGGGGTATTATTGGGATAAGAGAAAAATGTCTAAAATACACTCATTTAAAAGGCTAAAAAAATAAACCATTAGTCGTTACGGGTCTCATAACTAGTCGTTGTCAAGACAGTGTCACCAGACATACCCACTATTGACCTTACGAATCGTATACCATGGCTCATAATGAGACTCTACTACTTATGGGGTCCAGTCATAGTCAACATGGAAACCAATTAGGGTGAACACTTGATATCCTATGATTTGCAGAAAATGACCCATAACGAGTCCTCACTACTCGTAGTGAGCCACTAGTACTTAGATCAAAACTTAGTCACACACACACTGTTTAGGCTACGATTTGAGTCCAACGTCTCGTCATGGGTCTTTACGGCTCGTGTTCCTAAGTCATACTCAGGACAACAACTCAAGCACCATTCACTGGACACCTTACGACTAGGGTCATATGACCCATCAAGACACCCTACAACTCGTCGGGTGAGTCATAGTCAGGCAGTGAGGATAAAATTTCAGAAATTTTTAAGGACCTGAGATATTTCTACCATATATTGCAAAACTCTACAGTTACTATATAGTAAATAACCCATACATCTCAACCCTATACATTTCACATACAATACTGATACCTGTCCTATACAATAATAACACATAAATTATATACAATACTGAATATATAGATACAAGGCATACACAATGTACCTTAAAATGAGATGGTCTGACTATTCTTCTCTTCAGATGAACATAAATTATTTTTCTTTTCTTTTTCGGGGATTAAACATCAACTTCAATATCCTGTAATCAAATTCTTTTTCTTTTTTGATTTTTTGGGAGGAACAACAGGACCTCCTTCATCCTTCACGCTTATCTTTTTCTTTTCTTTATATGATTTTTTTTGTTGTGGCCTTGATGGACCAACAAACACTTTACTTTGAGACTTAGTAATTCGATTAGGAGTATTACTTTGAGATGTAATTTTTTTATAGCAGACGGTGAATGACCCTGAGATCAAGTCACTCGATTAGATGGAGTACTAAGTATTTCTGCAGCCTTTTCTAATAATTTAGGAGGATGAACATTCTTCAAATCATTCAACTGAACACCAAGAGTTGGTTATTCAACAATATCATCATCATTAAAAATAAATTTGGGATCAAATTTTATCCCTTTACCAACCAGTTTCAAAATAATGTTAGTTTTGCTCTTTAACTTTATTACAACATATTTAATCATTATCTATAATGATTATGATGCAGAAAAAAATAGACACAAATTTCACACTAGATCAAGATGCACGTAAATATGAAAGTAGAGAAGGTAGAGAAAATCCTATTCGAATGAGAAAGTAGAGAAGAAGAGAATAAGAGAAAGAAATCTTATTTTGAAAAGATTAATAAAAAATAAAAATTGCACTGAAGTAGTTGAATTTTTCTTTCTTTTAGCTACTAATTAAAAGATAGGAGTTACTGGATTTGGGTCATATATACAAATGACTAATAAAAGGAATGGTAACTTACATAAATCTCTAAATCTTTAACTGATATTACATAAAATTTTAATTATTTTGTTAATTATATTTTATCACGATTTTTAAAATGGTGATACATATGTTATAAGGTAATACATATAAAAAATTAATACATTTGAAACTGACAAAGATATTTATTTAAAAAAATAATAGATTATTGTATTCTTTTATTGAAGGAAAAATATCTAATTTTTCTCCTTTTTTAGATTTAATTTAAGTGTTTTAATGATGTTATTTTCGTCTTTAATTATGAAAGATAAATTTTTTTCATCTTTTTTATCTTTTCCCGTCTTTAATTTCGTTGTTAACTTTAGTCTGTTTTTTTAGAGTTAATTTTAATTATGTTTCAATTATGCTTTTAGTCTCTTTTTTTTTTAAATATTATTACTTTTGTTTCCTAGACTGACTACATCATTACCTTTCATTAATAACATACGAATCGTCCAATAATTGAAATAAATAATTGTATCTACCATTAGAATCACCAGAATACCATATATATCACCCATTAATATCGTATGAATCACCCAATAATAGAAATAAATAATTGTATCTGTCATATGAATCACCATAATACAATATGTATCACCCATTAATATCATATGTATCACCCGTTAAAATCATACAAAATGTATCTATCGTATGAATCACCCTAATACTCATATAATGATATTATGTTTATCATTTATATGAATCACCATTAAAAGAATAAACATGTATGAATAACTAAATAAATTTATATATGTAACAATAGATTTTTAAAAAAAATATGGGTGAGATTTTTGGAGAGGAAAAAAAGTTGCATGCATTAATGGAGGAGGAAAAAATCAGGAAGGAAGATGATTTAAGCATTAATGGAAGAGAAAAAAATCAGGAAAGAAGATGATTTAATTGTTGATAATTAGGAAGATATTTTAGGGAAGGAAATCTTTGAAAAAAAAATAGCTTGAATGAGTTAATAGTAGAGTAAAAATAAGATGTGAGGTTTTGTTAATATGTATCAAGAGTAAAGTTGAAAATTGAAATTTTATGTAAAATTTTAAAAAGCAAGGGATATTAGGTAATATAGTCACTTAAATGTGAAATTTGTGTAATTTAACAATAAAGTCCGAGTGTTGTTTATGTTCGATAGGTTAAAATTGGGTCATTTCTTTTTAAAATAACTAGCCCGTATCTATTTTCCTTTAAAGTATTTAAAAAAACTCAAATGATAAAACAAATAAAAATGATGAAAGCCAAGAACAGTGTAGTAAGCCAAGATAACATTTCAGGAAACTAGAAAACGGTAATCAATAAGTTGAAAATAAGAGCCCGTTTGATCATGAAAATTTTTCTCTTTTTTTCGAAAAAAAATTTTGAAGTTAAAAATTGTGATGTTTGGCAATGAAAATTCAAAAAATAATTCCAAAAAAGTTTTCTGAATCGGGAAAACAGGTTTTTGATGTTTTCCCAATTTTTCAACTTCAATTCCAACTTTTATTGTTATTAACCCCAATCTTTTAAATTTTTATATAAAGCTTTCCTTATAATATTACTTTTTCAATATTACACCTATAGCAGTTTTAAAGAATAAAATAATTATAATTTCAAACTTAATGCTATCCTAATTAATATATATCTCTTTTTCTCTCTCATAATTATTTTTTTTCCTTATTCAAGACATTATTTTACTGCTAATGATCTTAATTACTATAATATACTAATAATAATAATTTTTCTATTGAGATATGGATGTTTAAGGAATTATAGTCATTTAATTAATAATGGATAATCATTTTTTGTATTTATGGAATTAATAAAGTTGTAGCAGATTAGTTTACCACTGCCACAAATTATTCTCATTTTTAGTTTGATTATTTATTTTTATATTTATATATATATATTTATATATATATATATATATATATATATATATATATTATATTGTGTACATCTTTATTATACTATTCAAATATAAATAGGTTATATCATATATATGCTAAAAATATAAATTTATGATACATATACATTAAAAAATATGTCCAATTTAATAAATTTATACCTTAAACCGCAACTGCTACCTTTATATACCATAATACTTAGTATCTTTATACACAAAATATTATATTTATACTCATAAATATATAAAGTATTATATTTATAACATAAATATACAAAGTATGTTATATATGAAGTTTATACCATATACACACATATAAATATAGAAAGTATAAAGAAACATACTAAGCATATTTATATATTTATGGTATATGATATAATATAGCATAAATATGCAAAGTACGTTTTACATAGAAATAATTTATTCACATACAGTAAAATTTTTTATATATAATAAAATTAAAGAAATAAATTAGCGGCACCCTAAAATTTAATATCAACTCATCATTTCCTATTTTTTAGGAACGGAAAATAAAGGAAATAAATTACATAAAATCTTAAAAAAATAAATTTGTTTGAAAGATAATATTTGTTACCTAAAAAATAAAAAACATTTATTTGTTAATATAACATCCATATTTAAGATTTTCAAATATGAAAAAACGGCTATTAATGTAAATATTATATATGTCATAATTGGAATTCATTAAATATGACCATATATATGTAATTATTTTTATAAAAGTGGCTAATTGAGTTCTTTTCCCATTAGTAGATAAATTTTAATTGAGTGATTTTAATAGTTTGTAAAAGTTGGGGCATAAAATCATATTTAAAAAAGTTTTTTCAAAAGTAAAAAAAATAAATTCAAAAAAGGCATGGTCAAATACAACTCCAACTCCAATTTCAACTCTAACTCCAAAATTTTTTAGTTTTCATGGCCAAACAACTACTAAATATGCCGACAAATTATCTTTTGTCCACATATATAAACTTAGACTATTCATTTCAAAATTAACTACATATATCCTTTTTCCTAATAAATAATTCTTAATTATAAAAGTGCTGGAAACTATTTAGGTGCCAAGGATTTAAGTTCCTTTTAACTAACCGCTTATCGGACTAGTTCTAATGCAATACACCTAAATTGTTTCACATTCTCTATACATTCAGAAGCTTCTTAGGTGCAATTGATCCCATACCGACCTACAAATTCTTCAGCTTCTAAACGACTTACTTTGCAGCTGATATTATTTATATACAACGTTCCTTAATTGTTTATGAATAGTAGTTCTTCTCTTTAGTATAAGTCGAATTTGCTCACACAGTTCTTGTCCGTCATGTGCAGACTTGGCTTGGGGTGTGACGCTATTACTATTTGATAGAGTAATTATTTACTACTTATCATTAAAAAAAAAATATAATCAAATTTTCTTGATCTCATAAATTAGATAAGGACATCAAACAACCGTTTTTAGCATGAAAATCAAGTATATGAAAATACGCATTACTTTTTGTTGAGGTTTTTGCCCTGATTTTCTTATCAAAATTAAGTTTTTATTTTTTTGGAAAAAAAATAAAAGTAACCATAATTACTTTTAATTTTTCTAAAAGAAAAATATAATTCTTTTCCGAGGAATGGTTTTGGACATCTATAAATAGAAGACCCCTTCTCATACCATAACACAATAGCATTCACAATGTAGGTTTTAAAGATTTTTTGTTTAGGGGAGATTTCTCTCAATATGTTTTACGTTTTTCAATTTTATTTTTAATATATAAGTCGTTTGGCCAAATCATATAAATAATATGTCTTTTTAGTATATTTTTATTTGTCATCTGAATTATCACCGTATTAGTTTGCAAACCATAAGCTTCCACATGACGTCCTCTCGATTTCGAATCCAACAAGTGGTATCAGAGCCTATGGTTCAAAGATCCGATGATTTGATTGAGGATAGTTTAAGATCAAAGTTGCAATCAATTGTATGATAATGAAGATTTTTGTCCAACTAAATGTGGAGAACAAGTTTCAATCATATTTTCAACATTTCTATTGTTGCATCTTTAAAAATCAAAATAAAATATTAATTTTAACTCATTTTTAATCATGATATTTTAAACTTTATTTTTAATCATGACAAGCAACAATTATGAAGATTGTATGAAGAATGAAGTTCATGCATGTGATGTGAAGAAGGCGGATCAAGTGAAGAAAATCAAGTAAAAAAGGGAAGATTTGTTGGGGGGTTTTGCCCTGATTTTCTTACCAAAATTAATTTTTTATTTTTCCTTGAAAGGAAAATAAAAGTAACCATAATTACTTTTATTTTTCCTAAAATGAAAATATAATTCTTTTCCATATTTGGCTGACCTTATTTTAGAGGAATGATTTTGGACATTTATAAATAGAAAACCTCTTTCTCATACCATAACACAGTAGCATCCACAATGTAGTCTTTAAAAAAATTTTGTTTAGGAAAGATTTTTTTCAATAGGTTTTAAAAAAATTTAATTTTATTTTTAATATGTAGGCCGTTTGGCCAAATTATATCAATAATATATCTTTTTAATATATTTTTATTTGTCATCTGAATTATCACCGTATTTGTTTGCAAACCATAAGCTTCCGCATGACGCTCTCTCAATTTCGAACCCAACACTTTCAAGTCTTTTTGACACTAAGACCACCTATTAAATGTTGTTGTAATATATCCTACATAACATTAATTTAATATCGTAATTTTTTTTAATGATGTTGTAATATATCCTACATATCATTAATTTAATATTATAATATTTTTTTAAAAAAATTACTTTATTATAATATTTTTTTAAAAAAAATTACTTACTTTTTAAATGACACAAATTAAAATCAGACAAATAAATTAAAATTAATAAAATATTAAATAATGGTTCTCTATCCTATGCACGATTCTGATGCATTAGCTATTGTGCATTTTCTTTTAAAAAAGGCAACAAAAAATTTAATCATTGAAAAGGGTGACAAATTTATGTTTAATGTTTAATGATGTTTGCTAATATGATCTAACAAAAAGAAAGAAAAAAAGTCGCCAGGACAGACAAACCCTGCGAGCTCTTCTTCTTCCCTTTCCCCTTCCTCCTCATGAATACATTTATGTAGACACGTGTTGAACCTCCCAGACTTTAACCTATTTTTTAAAATTAAATATTAATTTATATTAAAAATATTTTTAAAATTTTTCTCCCCACTTTAACCTATTTTTTAAAATTGAATATTAATTTATATTAAAAATATTCTTTTAATTTTTACACGTGATTGTTAAACCTCCCCAAATTTTAATCTATTTTTTAAAATTAAATATTAATTTATATTAAAAATATTCTTTTAATTTTTATTTTATTTTTAATAGACTTCATTAAAAAAATTATGAAAAATTTTTTAAAATAAAATTACATTTTAGAATACATTTTATATTTTTTTCCACCTAATGAGAAATATTTCAAAAAAATATTTTTCTTCTAATTTAAATTTATCAGCTAGTAATTTAACTCGCCCCATTTCTTTTCCAACCCCCCGGGGGTCGCTCACATCTCCCCCCCTCCCTCGCCCCATCTCTCACATCACACACCACTACACATGCACACACACATGCACTATATAAGAACTCACGCATACAGACAACCAAAAAGGAAAGAAGGAACAAAAAAGAAGACAAAGAGGAACAAAACAAAAAACAAATTAGAAAAGATTAATTTTATAAAATATATTTTTAATTAATATTTTTTTAATAAATATGTCAAACCTCAAATAAAATGAAACGGAGATGATAGTAATTAAAAGAACAACATTTATTGCTTTATCGTGATCATCAATATATACAGACAAACGTGAAGCCTGAGCCTGAGCCTGAGACTAACACTATCAATTAGGTCCCCAACAGCTCAAGTACATGACATTTCTCAAAGACTCTTCAGATTGCTTCAATTTCTGCTCCTTAAGTATTTTATTAGAAACAAATCTGGCAGATTTTCCAGAAAACCCCTTAGAAGCTTGATGAGTAGTATTATAAACCTTAGTGAGATTAGCCTTGGCATGCTGGTGTAGTAGCCTCAGAGGGTAATTCCATCTAGCAAAACCTTGATCTTTTAATGCCTCAACTGCTCCAATGCTAGTTGCCACTATCCAAGCTCTTCTTGATGAACTCATTTTTCTTGAATCTTTGACGACGTTTGGTGTTTGATTTGATTTGTAAGGTTATAGAAGTCAGAGAGATATATACTTTTTTCCTTAATATGTTTTATAAGTTGGAATGATAAAAAATGGAAGTGCAGTGACACTCTTTTATAGACAAGAAAGGTTGTAGGAAATTGGACAATAGTTGGAGAGAAAATGCGGTGGAATGGGTATTTGCGGTGTCCCCTGGTTTTGAATGACAAGTGGTGTGTGTGTGTTGGATGCGCAGAAAAGAAAGGCGGTTCAGTCAGTTTGTTACTCTCTGTATTTTGATTTACTTGTCACATGATTGGAATATCTATTTCACGTTTCTTTTTTTTTTGGTCATTTTTTAACATAATAGGCTCACTAAAAATATAATAATTTTATTATATTTCTATTAATTTATATTTAATAACAGATAATACTATCTTCGTTTTATTTATGTACCATATTTTTTTAATCTATTTTAAAAATAAAGATTATATTTTTTTATTTGATAATTATTTAATAATATTATTTTCATTAAAATTTTTATTAGGTCCCACATAATAAGAAAAAATAAAGTAAAAAGTAAACATTAAAGTGATTTTAAGAGGGATAATTTTGTAAATTTTATAAAGTCAATATTTATTTCTTAAATTTCGTATTCAGTTAAAAGGCGACACATAAAATGAAACGAAGGCAATAGTAACTTTATTGTATTATCTTTATTACTTTGAAGAATAGTTAATTAACGTTAAGAGTAAACATTAAAAAAAGACCTTTTCTTGATTTGTCAAAATGACAAGTAAAAATAAAAATTAAATTAAAAAAAATAGTGACAAGTAAATTCGTACAGAGGAAGTATTAAGAAAATAATAATTTTTATAATGGTTTTATCATGTTACCTCTATTAATTGATCTTTAGTAACAAATATTAGCAAAATAATTTGAAGAATAATTAATTAATGTGAAACGTAAAACATGAAAAAAAATATATTTTTTATTGATGTAAAAAATGACAAGTAGAAATGAAAATCAAATTTGAAAAATGGTACCATGTAAATCTGAATGAAAGAAGTATTTTCATACTAAAAGTAAATATTCCTTGTATTTTTTAAAAATGACCTAATTTGACTTGACATGATATTTAACAAATAAAGAAGACTTTTAAGTTTGTGGTCCTAAATTAAAGTTATGTCAAATGCATCAAAACGTCATTTGATCTTGTGGTCTTAAATATGTTATGCGAAAAGTTGAAATTAAAGTATTATCGAAAAAGGAAAGGAGTCATTCTTTTTTAAACAAATTTAAAAAGAAAGTAAGTCATTTTTTTTTAAGTGGAGGGAGTTCAAAAGAATGACCTAGTTTGACTTGACACGGAGTTTAAGAAAATAAAGAAGACTTTTGAATCTTGTAGTCCTAAATTAAAATTATGTTAAATGTATCAAAATGTTCTTTAACCTTATGGTCTTAAACATACCACGTGAAAAGTTCAAATTAAAATATTGCCAAAAGATAAGGGAGTCACTCTTTTGAAATAGATTAAAACGAAAAGTGAATTATTCTTTTTGAAATTGGAGAGTAATATTTATCTTTATAAAAAATTAAGACATAATTAACCGTGTTTTTCATTTTTACGTTTAGTGATAAATATGGAATGGTATTAAGGTAGGCAAAGAAGGGTAAGTGTTTCCTCCGTTTAATAATACTTATTCATTAAATAAATATCTAATAATATTTATCTAATTTAAAATTTAATGCATAATTTATTCATTTGCTTTCATTTTATCTTTACTATTAAATATTATTCATTTATCACGATTCAAAAATGAGGGTCATGTTGGCAGTTGTCGCAGCGTACCTTGACAAGTAAGTCTATCACCCAAATTGATACAAAAGAGAAAAAGACAGAAATATACCAAGGTAAGGCTTCTAGAACGAAGCCGAATCATATAAGTAATCATAATGATGCGGAAAGAACTTATCCAAAATACCAATCATGCCAAAATCAGGTGTCAATAGTGTAAGAACTATTAATACAATCCAAGAGTCAAATACATCAGAAAAATAATCACAAAGAAATAATATGTCTCCAAATACTAATAAAGACATAACTACTATAGAAAGATAGAGGTGAACTTCGGACGCATGAATGTCTAACTGCTACCTTGGAAGCTCCAACAATCGCCCGAGTCAACCAAGCTGAGGCACAATCTAGCTAAGACCTGCACTGAAAGGGCGGAGTAGGCATGAGTACGGTCTATTTGTACTCAGTAGATATCATAGTCCAACCAAATAAAGTGGTAAATAAAGCATACAAAATATACACTAAGGGCACGTCACCTGCAATCAGAAAATGTCCTACAATAGTAGCCCACATCGCTTGCACTAACAGTTCTAATATATCACATACATACCAAGATAGAACACGAGTATGCATTATATCACCTACAAGTGAAACAAGGGGGGACATGCATATACAAGATTATCAAATACAAGTAAAAGAAGATAAGACAATTACATAAATGGCAAGTCAATACTATAATACAACACAATATAAACACAATATAGTAAGTGCAATGTATATGATATTGATGATGATCATGCACGAGGTCGTCGCACAACCTCCAGGATCGTCGCACGATCCTCGTATACACCTATAGAGATAAATCTTCTCGATGTAGGATCCATGGGGGGTTAACATCTATACAATCCACATATCTCATATCTTCTTTCTGATACATCTCTCGAAAAGGGTTTTATAAGGTGTTACAATATCTTCTCCCAGGCACATTCCTCAGGGAGGGTTTTAAAAAGATGTTGCCAGTATTACTCAGGTGTTGCCATGGTGGCACCAATGTTTCATGAATGAGTATAATATGAGGATGTAATGCTCACAACCAATCATAATGAGTATTTATACAACCAACCACATGATATAGTTTCACAACCAACCACAATGATATATTTCCACAACCATGTGAATCAATATCCACTCATTATTTTCGTTTCATCCATGAATTTCCACATGTCTCATATACCAATAAGTATAATATATCACAATACACCAATGGTACCATATTATGCATTTCAATAATACAATACAATTATTCATATGTATTAGGGCTATCAATATCACACAGGACTCCATACAGTCACATACATCACATAATATCTCATTGTCGACAATTACATAACATATAAGCCCCCACACGGGCACAACACATAGATAGCCATTTTTCATGATTAGTTCCTATCCTTAACATGCATTTTGTATCATCATTTACTATCCAGCCCAGTCTGAAAGAGTTAAGTCATAACTTATCTCGAAAGCCAAAACCTGTCCGCTACACTTTGAACCATGACCTTACTTTTTACGAACAATACCAAATATTAACTACTTTTGGTTCGGGGACAAAACAGACCCCTAGAATGAGTTTCCCAAAAAGAAGGGAAAAAAATTTACTTTAAAAATATGTTACCCATATTTTTAGGAACCTGCGGCTGAAAACTTAAGTCAAATCGAGTAAAAAATGAAAGAAAAATCAGTTTTGAGCTTTACCGGGTAAAATCTTTAAAATCCATGTTAAAATTAAGAACCGGAGTTGTTTTAAAGGTTAAATTGATGAAAAACTAGTAATTATAAGATAAAAACATTATTCAAGTGAAAGGAGTGAAATTGGAGTTAAGAATCAAGCCCTAAAAGTTTTAGGGTTTTAAAAAAATAATCAAGAAATTACTAAGAAAAGGGTGAATTCTTACCTTAAAATCGTAATAAAATCAATAAATAGATGTTAATCTACCTGTAATGCCTCGAATCTGGTACCCAGAATGCTACACGATGCTCACGACCTCGAAGAACCACAAGCTAACCCATGACTGATATCTGTACCTGTACACTGCATAATATCATGTAAAATGCGAAAATAGTAGGCTGAAACATGCCATAAGGTTCAAAACTGAATAAAACATCTGATAAAACCATATTCGAATAATGTGGTATCACAATACCAAACTGAAGTAAATATCTGAAACTACTGAAGTCTGAATCTAGTCCGAAAGCCTCTAACTAACTGAACTATCTAACTAAGGAGTTGATGGGACATGTCCCCAACTAACTCCAACTACTGAAATAAATTAATTAATGACATAATAAAGTAATGATTATGTCCTCAAAGGATGAGGACTCACTGCTAACTCTGATCATTGAGACTGAAATGCTACTGATGCTCTGGAGCTCGCGCTTCTGAACCTATGTTATAAAATACCATAGCGCAAATACATCAGTACGATTGAATGTACTGGTATGCATGTGAGGTAGGTTGAATACAAAGGGTTCATATGCAAGAACTATACTAACTGACTGGATAACATGAACGTGAGAATACATGCATGAATACATAATAACTATAACTGGGGTCATGATAAAATGATTACCGAGTCTGAGTACTGCTAACATAAGATACTGATAACTGTATAACTAAAATAACTAATACTGAGCGACTGTATCTGATAGTCTAGTTTCTGATGAAACTAGCTGAGTTCTGTTCTGTTCTGAGGTAACTATATTTGACAGTCCTGAATTTTGTAGAACTATCTGAGTTTTATTACTGAGACTGAATGACTGTATGTAACAGTCTTAATCTGTAACTGAAACTGTGGGAAGTAGTCATTTAACTGACATGCCCCAAATAATGCAATATAGCTGAGTCGCGGTCCAATCTGTAACCCCAATTGGAAGGGTGTCAATACTGCGCCACTGGTAAGGACAAGTTGTGGGTGACCCTCATCTGACAGTGTCCCCAAAAGAGAATGGTGGGACCCTTATCTGACAGTGTTTATCCACCTTATCAACCCTCATCTGACAGTGTTGATGTCTCAACCTATGCTGGCTATATAGTTCTAGAACGCAAGGATTGCTTCTAAGAATTACACCTTCATCTGACAGTGTGTGTTCCCATCCTTGGGTCCACTCGGTGCTAATTCCTACTCCTATCTGAATAGACACTGAACATGGATTACTGAACTGAACTAGACTAAATTAATTGAGTTTCGTTGACTGACGGAATAGTACTAAGATTACTGTATTACTGAGCTTTCCTGAGCCACATGACTGACTGAGTTCTATGGATCATGTCTTGACTGAGGATATCATGAAAGCATGACACTGACTCTAGGCACACAACTATATTTTTCTGGTACAAGTACCCCCAAGATTTAATGGAAAGAAACCGACAAAGCATGACTTTCTTGAATACATGACTAACACCAACAATCCATAATTCATTGACTAAGATATTTCATCAAACATTTCGCATGCATAAACTTGTACATGAATGGAGATTTCATATTATCATATTAGTATGACACTTTTCTGTCACATAGGCATTTAATCAAACACATGGGGAGCATACTTTGGTTATACCATCATCAATGCATCTAATTGTCATGGTTGCATAAATAAATTTGCAAATTTGAAGGGTTTATCATGATTATTATGCAAATCACCACATACTAGGGTCAATCATTGGAACATGTAATTTAAAACATGAATCAAAACCCCATAACAATATGAACATGAATTTCAATTCAATTTAAATCATAAACATTTATCAATACACAAATATTGGATTTCGGAAAGAGATTCTTGAAGCTTTATGGATGAAAGGACCCATGAATCAACACATGACATACAAGTTCTTGAAGGAGGACTTGGATTTTTTTCTTGGGGATTATCTTGAGAGAAAACCCTAATTTGATGTCGTAGATGGATAATGAACTTATGAGTATGTAACACCCCAACTTAGGAAGGAGTCCCACCTCGACAAAACACAGGATGGATACCGGATATATAAGTGAGAAAGCCCTACTCCCTAGTGATGCGTTTAAAAGCCGTGCGGGCCTGGGCCCAGAGCGGATAATATTACTAGTGGGTTGGGACGTGACAGGGGTATCTCGGGCCTGTATGGTTTGGGATTCCCATCGCGGCCAGGGCCTCGGATCGGGTTATGATAGAACACTGCATAATATACTGTATAAATATGGAAATAAAGGGCTAAAAGGCCATAAGGTTCAAATAACTGATAAAAACATAGCATCTGAGAGTACGATACATCCATACCAAAACATGAACTGAAATAAACTATCTGAACATACTGTAGTCTAAAAAGTCTCTAACTGACTGAAACTGTCTGAATAAGGAGTTGATGGAACATGTCTCCAACTAACTCCAACTACTGAAATAAACTAAGTAATGAAATAATAAAGTAATGATCATGTCCTTGAAGGATGAGGACTCACTGCTAACTCTGACTGCTGAGACTGGAATGCTACTGATGCTCTGGAGCTCGTGCTTTTGAACCTATGGTATAAAACACCATAGCGCAAATGCGTTAGTCCGATTGAATGTACTGGTATGCAAGTGAGGTAGGCTGAATACAAAGGGTACATATATATGAACTGAACTAACTGATTGTATAATATGAACGTGAGAATACATTTACGAATAAGAGACTATAACTGAATTCGCGATAACATAATTACTGAGTCTAAGTACGGATAACATGAGATACTAATAATTGTATAACTAAACTAACTAATACTGAGCGATTGTATCTGACATTCTAGGTACTGATAGAACTATCTGAGTTTCATACTGTTCTGAGTTGACTGTGTCTGACAACCCTAAATTCTGTAGAACTATCTGAGTTCTATTATTGAGATTGAATGACTATATCTGATAGACCCGATTCTATACTGAAATTATGGGAAGTAGTCATCTAGCCGACATGCCCCTACTATGCTATTATGGCTGAGTTGGGGTCCAATATGTAACCCTTATTGAAAGGGTGTCAATACTACGCCACTGGTAAAGACAAGCTGTGGGTGACCCTCATATGACTGTGTCCCCAAAAGAGAATGGTGGAACCCTCATCTGACAGTGTTTATCCATCTTATCAACCCTCATCTGTCAGTGTTGATGTCTCAACTTATACTAGCTATATAGTTTTGGAATCCAAGGATTACTTATAAGATTCACACCCTCATCTGACAGTGTGTGTTCCCATCCTTGGGTTTACTCGGTGCTAATTCCTACTCCTATCTGAATATACACCAAACATGATTAACTGAACTAAACTGGATTCATGGAGTTGACTGACGAAATACTACTGAGATTATTGAATTACTGAGCTTTCCTGAGTCACATGACTGACTGAGTTTTATGGATCCTGGCTTAACTGAGAATATCGTGAAAATATGATACTGGCTCTAGGCACATAGCTAAATTATCGAGTACAAGTACCCCCAGGACTCGATAGCATGAAACTGACATGACATGACACTTCTTAACACATTACCATAGTCAACAATCCATAATACACTCATTGGGGAATTTCATGAGGCACTTGATTATCATGGTTTGGTACATAAATAGGAAAGCATATAAACGTAGCATAATTTCATAGGATAATCTCATGAACAATCCATCGAACAATTTCAATGCATAACAATAACATGGAAGTCATTTTGAACATAAGGGTAAAGCATCCATTTATCCCTTGGGTCAAAATTAAGCTATAATGCATAATTTTTATTCTCTTAGGCATTTTATCAAACACCTTGAATGCATAACTTTAGGCCTAGGCATGAACATTAAATCAACACACTTTGATTTTATTAAACAACACAATTTCATAGATTACAACCCACATACTACAAAATCTCATGAGTTTCGTATTAGATTCTAACTTGAAAACCACACAACATCATAAACAGGATTAAAATCCATCCACAACATGGGTTTCACAATTCATGATTTTAAAAATAGGATTCTTGAGCTTCATGGGTGAAAGGAACCTATGAATCAACACTAAACATACCTGGGTTGTGATTTTCTTGAAGTTCTTGGACTTGAAGAACTTGAATTTCTTAGTTTCTTGAAGGAGGATTTGGATCTTGTTCTTGGGGATTGATCTTAGAGAGAAAATCCTAATTTGATGTTGTAGATGGATAATGAACTTATGAGTCTATGTCTGATATTATTAGGTATTAGAAAGGGTGGTAAAAGATCGAAAAACCCTTTTTTAAAAACAACTTAAAATAACTAAACGAAATATGCGATAGTGGGTGCAATGGTCCATCGCCGGATCGATGGTCCGTCGGTCCTGACCGTCGTACCTGGGAAGAATAGGGGTTCACTGCCTCTCCTACGATGTCTTGGGCAACGCTCCGTCGCTAGCTCAACGGTCCGTCGGCCTGAGCCATCGCTCTTAGGCAGAAAATGGTCTCACTATCTCTGCTGCTTGGTTTGGGTAATGGTCCATTGCTATCTCAATGGTCCATCAGCCCTTATCATCGCACCTTGGCAGTTTTGACTGCTTTCTATAAAACGTCCATATCTTTTTATTTCGATACCAAATTTGGACGAAATTAATATCATTGGAAAGCTAATTCAATTTTCCACATGATAAAAATTCAAAATTGGGGAAATTAAATCTGATTTAAACATTAATCATTTAGAAATTCATCACTAATTCTTCTGGAATTTAGATTTAACTTCAATAAAATTTGGGGTATTACAATATCTCCCCCTTGGAAACATTCGTCCTTGAATGAGACTGACTAAGAGGGAAGAAATGGTAGACTAAAGCACATCCTGAACATGAATACTGAAACATGACTCCATGAATATTATGACTGATAAACTGAAAATATAGCACACTGAACATGCATATTTGATGCATGGGTAACTGATTTATGAATACATAACTAAGTGTTCTGAGAAGCTAAGTTTCTCACAATGAGAATGCATATCTGATGCATGATTATTTGACTGAACTGATACATGAATGCATGACTGAATATGCAATGGTATTTAATACCAAGTTTATAATGGAGTTCTTAAAATGAAATGGATACCAACTTGTAACTGAAATCTGAACATGAAACTGAAAAGCTTAAGGAGAACTGTTACCTTGAGCTAGATCTGAGTTAGTGGAGAAGAGGTGAGGATACTTGGTAAGCATGTCTACTTCTGATTCCCAAGTATCTCCCTCAATGGACTGATTCCGCTAAAGAACTTTGACTAGAGGGACTTCTTTGTTTCTTAGTCTGCGAGTCTGATAGTCAAGAATTTCGATCAAAATCTCTTCATAAGAGAGGCTGTTCTGAACATCTATGCTCTGAATAGGGACTAAAATTGCTGGGTCACCTATGCACTTCTTGAGCAGAGAGAAATAGTAGACTAGATGAACTGAGGCTAGATCTAGAGGCAATTCGAGCCTATAGGCTACTTTGCCAAAATGACTGAGAATTTTGAAGGGACCGACATATCGGGGCCTTGCGGTCCATGGTTCTTTGGTAGAATCAGTCTGTTGAGGGTGATACTTGGGAAGAAGAAGTAGAAATGCAGACCAAGTATCCTCACCCCTTCTCTTTAAACTCAGACTCAACCCAAGGTAATAGCTTTCCTTAAGCTTGTTCAGTTTCATGTTCAGAATTCCATTATAAACTTGGTATTAAATACCACTGCATATTCTGTCATGCATTCATGTTTTAGTTAGTTATATAATCATGCATCAGACATGTATTATCATTGTGAGAACCTTAGTTCATCATAACACTCAGTCATACATTCATAAATCAGTTACACATGCATCAGATATGCATGTTCGGTATGATATATTCAGTTATTATTCATGTCATTCATGAGATCATGTTCTAGTTATTTATGTTCAGTATGTACGTCAGTTTATCTTCTCCTCTCTCACTCAGTCTCATTCGAGGATGAATGTTCTCAAGGGGGAGATATTGTAATACCCCATACTTCTACCTAGCTTAAATTCATCCCAAAAATGTTAAAACTTATTTTAAAGATGAATACACTTTTATACACATGGAATTTCTAAGATTTTCACTTTTTTTAGTGGGAAATTGAATGAGCTTTCCATCAATACTTATTTCGTCCAAATTCGACATTGAAAGAGAAAGTTATGGAAGAAATACAGAAAGTAGTCAAAATTGCCCAGGTGCGACTGTGAAGGCCAACAGACCGTCGAGCTAGCGATGGACCGTTGCCCAAACCTTCACAGAAGGGGCAGTGAGACTACCTTCTGCCTAAGAGCAATGGCTCAGGCCGACGGACCATCGAGCTAGTGATAGACCATCGCCCAAGCCGTCATAGGAGAGGCAGTGAACCCCTATTCTGCCAAGGTGCGACGGTCAGGACCGACGGACCGTCGAAACCAGCGATGGACCGTCGTACCCACCGTCGCATATTTCGTTCGGTGATTTTATGTCATTTTTAAAAGAGTTTTTTGGTATTTTCCCACCCTTTTAATAATCAGATAAAAGCAAAAAATGAAGCACATAGTTTCATATCCTTCAAAGACATCAAAAATTAGGGTTGTCTCTCAAAGATAATCCCCCAAGAACAAGATCCAAACTCTTCTTCAAAAAACTAAGAGATTATAAGTTCTTCAAGTCCAAGAACTTCAAGTAACTCACAATCAAGGTATGTCATGTGTTGATTCATGAGTATCTTTCACCCATTAAGCTTAAGAATCTCTTTTCAAAATCCAAGATTTGGGTATTTGTGAATGTTCATGATTTAAATTGAATTGAAATTCATGTTCATGATGTTGTGTAGTTTGATTCATACTTTAAATTGCATATTCCAATGATTGACCCTAGTGTGTGAAGATTTGTATAATAATCATGGTAAACCCCTTAAATTTATAAATTTTTTTATGCAACCATAACAATTAGATGCATTGATGATGGTATAACCAAAGTATGCTCCCCATGTGTTTGATTAAATGATTATGTGAAGGAAAAATGCCATACTAGTACGATAGTTGTGTGCCTAGAGTCAGTGTCATGTTTTTACGATATCCTCAGTTAAGCCATGATCCATAGAACTCAGTCAGTCATGTGACTCAGGAAAGCTCAGTAATTAAGTAATCTCAGTCTATTTCGTCAGTCAATGGAACTCAGTTAATTTAGTCCAGTTCAGTTCAGTCATCCATGTTCAGTGTCTATTCAGATGGGAGTAGGAGTGAACCCAAGGATGGGAACACACACTGTCAGATGAGGGTGTGATTCTTAAAAGTCATCCTTGCGTTCCAGAACTATGTAGCCAACATAGGTTGAGACAACAACATTGTCAGGTGAGGGTTGATGAGGTGGATAAACACTATCAGAAGAGGGTCCTACCATTCTCTTTTGGGGACACTGTCAGATTAGGGTCACCCATAGCTTATCTTTACCAGTGGCGCGGTATTGACACCCTTCTAATTGGTGTTACAGATTGGACCCCAACTCAACCATAATGGCGTATTAGGGGCATGTCTGTTAGATGACTACTTCCCATTGTTTTAGTTACAGATCAGGACTGTCAGATATAGTCATTCAACCTCAGTAATAGAACTCAGATAGTTCTACAGAATTCAGAACTGTTAGACACAGTCACCTCATAACAGAATAGAACTCAGCTAGTTCTATCAGAAACTAGACTGTTAGATACAGTCACTCAGTATCAGTTATTTTAGTTATACAGTTATCAGTATCTCATGTTATTAGTACTCAGACTCAGTAATCATGTTATCATGACCTCAGTTTTAGTTATTATGTATTAATGCATGTATTCTCACGTTTGTGTTATTCAGTCAGTTAGTATAGTTCATGCATGTGAACCCTTTTGTATTCAGCCTACCTCCTATGTATACCAGTACATTCAATCGTACTGACGTATTTATGCTATGGTGTTTTATACCATAGGTTTAGAAGCACGAGCTCCAGAGCATCCGTAGCATTCCAGTCCCAGCAGTCAGAGTTAGCAGTGAGTTTGCATCCTTCGAGGACATGATCGTTTCTTTATTATTTCATTACTTAGTTTATTTCAGTAGTTGGAGTTAGATGGGGACATGTCCCCTCAACTCCTTATCCAGACAGTTTAATTTTAGAGGCTTTCAGACTACAGCATGTTCAGATAGTTTTTTTTTATATTGATATACCGTACTCTCAGATGTTATGTTTATATCAGTAATTTGAAGCTTATGGCCTTTCAACCTTTATTTCCGCATTTATACAATATATTATGCAGTGTTTAGGTACAGATATCAATCATGGGTTAGCTTGTGGTCCTTCAGGTTTATGATCACCATGTAGCATTTTGAGTATTAGATTTGAGGCATTACTCCTGATATCTGATGGAGATATAGGGCGAGGCCAGTTTCTTACCACTTCGATCCTTTGAGGATCAACCCTAATGCCATCATTGAAAATGATATGACTAAGGAATGCTACTGACCTTAGCCAAAACTTGCAGTTACTAAATTTGGAGAACAATTGATGATCTCTGAGAGTCTAAAGTACAATTTTTAGATGGTTTGCATGATTACGTTCACTACGGGAATAGACCAGAATATCATCTATAAAGACTTTAACGAACATGTCCAAGTACTGCTTGAACACTCGATTTATTAAGTCCATGAAAGCTACTGGGTCATTAGTAAGATCAAAGGACATGACTAGAAATTCGAAGTGACCATACCGAGTACGAAAAGCTATTTTTGAAATGCCACATTCTCTGAATCTGAGCTGATGATAGCCTGATCTGAGGTCGTTCTTAGAAAAATAGCTGGCACTCTGAAGTTGGTCAAATAAGTCATCGATTCTAGGAAGAGGATACTTGTTCTTGACAGTGACTTTATTTAGCTGACGGTAATCAATGCACATTCTAAGAGAACCGTCTTTCTTGCGCATGAATAAGACTGGGAGTCTCGAAACTAGAATCCTTAACATGAACAAGATGATAGACACATCCCTTAGATATTATTTTCTGTGCCCGAAGGTAGGAAACTAAATGACCTCTGAAAGCTAGAGTACTACCCCTCCACTCTAGGATAGGTTCAGTCAAAAACTAGAACTGAACTATTCTGTTTCTGCAGTTGACTGTGGCATAGCAGGAATAAAGCCAATTCATGTCGAGAATGACATCAAAATCACTCATCTCTAATTCGACTAAATCTGCTGAAGTGACTTTCTAAAATATTATAATCGGGCAGTTCCTATATACCCGCCGGGCTATAATGGTTTTACCCACTGGGGTAGAGACTGAAAAGGGCTCTGCTAAAATTTCGGGACTGGTTTCAAAATCCACTACTATATAAGGAGTAACAAAAGACAAGGAAGCACCTGAATCTAGCAAAGTGTAAACATGCACATGAAAGATCTGTAACATACCAGTAACCACATCAGGAGAATTTTCCTGATCCCGTCGAGACTGGAGAGCATAAAGTCTGTTTGGGCGTTGCCCACTAGTAGCATTGGAAGTGGCACCCTGCTGATTTGGGCGACCATACTGAGCTGAGGAACGATTCTACTGACCCTGATAACCTTACTGGGGACAATCTATGACTCTGTAGCCTGGCTTGCCATATCCGAAACAAATATCACTGCCAGCTCTGCAAACACCCTTGTGGTTCTTACCACAAGTCTGACAAAGGGGATTAGTTTGGACATTGCTGACACTGCCCTGAGACTTAGAGCTTAGAGCCCTATCTCTATTACCATCCCTGAACTTAGGAGCTGGAGCACTAGCCGAAGAAGGAGTTGGAACTGATGACTTAGGACGAAACTGAGAACGATTTCCTCCTTCTGATTTGGGCTGAGCAAAGTTGAAACTACCTGTCCTTGCTCTCTTATTCTGCTTCTCCCTTATCTTAATCTTTTGCTCCTCTATTTGTTAAGGATGAGCCATAAGCCTGGCTAAAGTCATGTTACTATTTAACATCGCAGACCTACACTCGTTGACCACACTTTCATTCACCCCAGAAACAAACTTACTCATCTTGGCTCTTCTGTCTGTAACCACATGAGGGGCATATCTGACCAATTGAGTAAACTTAAGAGAATACTCTTTCACCGTCATGTTGCTCTGCTTGAGGTTGATAAATTCTAACACCTTAGATTCTCTCAGCTCTAGGGGAAAGAACCTCTCAAAAAATACGGTGACAAACTCCTCCCACTCTATAGGTCCTGCATCAACTGACCTTTCTGACTTCCACTGCTTGTACCAAGTGTGAGCAATATCCTGTAACTGATATGCAGCTAGCTCAGCACTCTCACTAGGAGTAACCCCCATGATGTCTATAACTTTATAAACCTGATCGATGAATTCCTGAGGGTCCTCATATAACTTAGACCCGAGAAAGGATGGAGGATTCATTCAGGTGAAGTCTCATATCCTGGCTGCAACTAAATTGGCCACTGGGTTGGCCGGAATAATAGATGGTCGTTTATTCTGAGGGGCAACTGACTGAGCAAGAGTATTCAATGCAACTGTGAACTCTGCATGAGAAATATGTTCACCTAAAGGTTCTTCGGGCTGAGGGGCTGGCTGATTCCCATTTCTTCTTTTAGGAGGCATGTTCTATAGAAAAAAGGGAAAAATAGGTTAGACTGGGAGATTAGCTTGAGATTATGCTCACTGGCACGACATGAATACTGAAAGAAGGGAAACTGTTTCTAAAACATCTTATAGCCTCATGCACATAAATGTGGCACGCAACACACCCATGCACAAGACTCTACTAGATACGGCTTTCAGACTTCCTAGGACACTATTGAACCTTAGGCTCTGATACTAAGTTTGTCACACCCCGAATTTGGTACTCAGAATGCTACACGGTGCTCATGACCCAGAAGGACCACAAGCTAACTCATGACTGATATCTGTACCTGTACAGATGGTGGGTGCGCTGGTCTATCATTGGATCGATGGTCCATCGGTCCTGACCGATGCACCTGGGAAGAATAGGGGTTCACTGCCTCTCCTACGATGGCTTGGGCGGCAGTCTGTCGGCCTAAGCCGTAGCTCTTAGGTTGAATGTGGTCTCATTGTCTCCACTGTGATGGCTTGGGCGACGGTCCGTCGCTAGCTCGACGGTCCGTCGGCTCTCACCATCGCACCTGGGCAGTTTTGACTGCTTTATAAATTTCGGCCATAACTTTCTACCCCAAAACCGGATTTGGATAAAATTGGTATCGTTGGAAAGCTAATTAAACTTTCCACTCAGAAAAAGTGAAAATCTTAAAAATTCCACGTGTACAAAAATGTATTTATCTTTCAAAGTAAGTTTCTAACATTCTTGGAACGATTTTAAGATAGGTAGAAGTATGGGGTATTACACTACCTTTCCAAGTTTCCACAAGCTTCACTTTTATGCTCTCATACTATTTTAGGGTTTAACTCTCAAGAGGCAACATGAAAAATGAGCAAAATGGACCTTAAAATTATTTTAATAGTGCAGAAAATCTACAGTAACAAAGAAAAAGTAGTTTTTTTTCTATTTAAGTCCAATCCGAACTTAGATGGGGTGCTCGGTGTTCGTTTGGAGTCCGATATATGCAAACAAACTATGAAACCACACTAAATTCGATGTTATGAACGTGTTGGAGATATCAAGTATTTTAAAAAAAAACATCATTTTCTTAAAAGTTGACCCCTGAATCTCAAAATCGTAATTTTTCAAGTTGAGGGTCAAAATGAGATTTAAAAACCATAAAATCACAACAAACATGCTAACACCCTAAAACCGATATTTCAGATCTGTTGGCGAAGTCAAAATTTTCATTCGAAGTTGTTTTAACCAAATGTGCGTCCCACACTCATATTTTCAATTTTCCAACTTTTTGATTAATAGGTCGAAATAAGCTCGGATGTACCAAAATCCGAACCAAAGGTCTACCTAGCCTAAGGTCGATATTCCGAAGCTGCTGGCACAGTCCTTTTAGCCATCCATTGTACAGATCAAAAGATATCCACATAAGTCCAAAACAAGGCTCTCAAAGCCATCAAAAGTCACAATATCGCATAAATGGTATCAAAATGCATCGAAAATCATGTCAATCACCCCCACACCCTAGAAATATCATAATGAAACTACGAAGAGGGGTAAAATAGTCAAATTATACAAAATCACAAATTTCACATATTTCTTCAAATTTTTAGGTCGTTACATCATCCACTACTAAAAATCTAGTTCATTCTCGAACTAAAGGCTAAAGAAATACCTAAATCAACAAAGAGCTGGGAATAAGAACTACGCATATCAGACTCAACCTCCCAAGTAGCCTCATCTACAGGTCGATGTCGCCACTGAACCTTAACTATAGGGATAACTTTAGAGTGCAGCCGTCTAACATCCCTAGCCAAAATAAAGTCCGACTCCTCAACAAAAGACAACCTCTCATCTAACTGAATTGACTCCCTACGAATGACATAAGACTCATCAAGAATATAACAATGAAGCATAGAAACATGAAAAACTGGATGAATAACTGATAGATCAGGGGGCAAAGCCAACTTATAAACCACATCACCAACAGTCCGAATAATCTCAAATGGACCAATATACTTGGGCTAAGCTTGCCCCTCTTCCCAAACCTCATCACACCCTTCATGGGTAAAACTCGAAGGAAAATACAATGGCCAACACCAAATCTCAAAGCACGAAGTCTACGATCAGAATAACACTTCTGCCTACTCTAAGCCGTTCTAAATACCGGACTCTATCCAAAGACACAAGAAGCAAGTCCTACCTCGAGGTCTCACCTTTGAAATATCAAACCAACCCATTGGGGAGTGACAACTCCTACTATACAACACCTCAAAAAGAGCCATATCAAACTAAAATGGTAGTTATTATTATATGCAAACTCTGCTAAAGCCAAATGTTGCTCCCATTGACCACCAAAATCCATCATCCATGCACAAAGCATATCTTTCAAAACCTAAATAGTTCGCTATGACTGGCCATCAGTCTGGGGGTGAAATATTGTACTAAAATCCACTCGAGTACCTAACTCATCTTGAAAAGTCTACCAAAAGTGAGATGTGAACACATATCCTCGATCTGAAATAATGGACATTAGCACACCATAAAGACGCACAGTCTCATGAATGTAGATACGGGCCAACCTCTCAGCACTGAATGAGACCTGAACCACAATAAAATGAACTGACTTGGTCAATCGATCCACGATGACCCAGACACTGTCAGAATCATGAGATGTACGAGGTAAGCCAATCATAAAGTCCATGGTGATTCGTTCCCACTTCTACTGAGGAATGAGTAACCTCTGAAGAAATCCACCAGGTCTTATATACCCGGCTTTTATCTGTTGACAACATAGGCAACGAGCTATAAAATCTGCTATATCTCGCCTCATACCACCCCACAAGTTGTGTTGCCTCAAATTATGATATATCTTAGTTACACCTAGATGGATAGAATGTCTAGAACAATGGGCCTCCTCTAAGATCAACCTAATCCAGTCACCTACTCCCGACATAAAAACTCGGCCTCCAATCCACAAAACTCTATTCGAGTCAAGTGAGGCTTCCTTAGTCTCCCCACTCAATACCTTATCTCGAGTTGACTTCAATCCAGCATCATCAAACTGATGAGCTCAAATCTGCTCTATCAAATAAAATCTAGCATCCACAAATGACAAAACATGCCTAGGTTTCGAAATATCAAATCTAACCAACTAGTTAGCTAAAGACTGAACCTCTAAGGAAAAATGCCTCTTCTGGGTCAAAAAATGCGCCAAGCTACCCATGCTAGTCGACTTTTGGCTCAGGGCATCCGCAACCACATTAGCCTTACCCGAATGGTAAAGAATAGTCAAGTCATAATCTTTAGCAACTCAAGCAAAAAAAGGTTGCCTCGTATTAAAATCTTGCTGGGTGAAGAAGTACTAAAGGCTATGATGATTTGAGAAGATCTCACAACGTACTTCATACAAGTAGTGCCTCCACAACTTTAAGTCAAACACAAGTGCACACAACTCCAAGTCATGCGTAGGATAATTTCTCTCATGAGGATTCAACTGATGAGATGAATACGCAATAACCTTTTCCTTCTACATTAACAGAACAGCTAAACCAACACCTGAAGTATCACAAAAGCCGGTAAAGCCCACACCCTCCTTGGTCAAAGCTAATATAAGATTTAAAGTCAACAAATTCTTGAGCTTTTGGAAGTTCGCCTCACAAGAATCAGACCACTGGAAGGAAATCTTCTTCTGAGTCAACTTAGTAAAAGGAGTTGTAATAGAAGAAAACCCTCGACAAAATGCCAATAATACTCGGCAAAGCCAATGAAACTCTGAATCTCGATGGGCGAAGTAGGTCTAGTCCAATCACAAACCGCTGCAATCTTGGCTGGATCAACCATAATACTTTTCTTCGTAACCACATGACCCAAGAAAGAAATAGACCCCAACCAAAACTCGCACTTAGAGAACTTAGCATACAACTTCTCATCCTTCATCTCTGAAGCACAACTTGCAAATGCTCCTCATGCTCAAACTCACTCCTGGAATAAACCAAGATATCATTTATAAATACAATAACAAAAGAGTCAAGATATGGTTGAAACACCCAGTTCATTAACTCCATGAATGTGGTCAACCCGAAGGACATGACCAAGAACTCATAATAACCATATCGAGTTCGAAAAGTTGTCTTTAGAATATCCAAAGCTCCAACTGCTGATAACCGAACCTCAATCAATCTTTAAAAATACCGCAGCACTCTAAAGCTGATCAAACAAATCATTAATGCGAGGAAAATGATACTTATTCTTAACCATCACCTTATTCAACTATCCGCATAGACCTATCTTTTTTCATCAAAAACAAGACAGACGCACCCCAAGGTGAAATACTAGGTCGAATAAATCCCTTATCCAATAAATCCTGTAACTGATCCTTCAGTTTCTTCAACTCTGTTGGGGCCATACTATAAAGAGAAAGAGAAATGGGCTTGGTGCCCGGCTCAATGTTAATACTAAAATCAATAACTCGATCCAGAGACATACCGGGCAAGTACATAAGGAATACATCCATAAACTCACGAACAACACAAACAGAATACAGGAAAGGAGGAAAAACAACACTGGTGTCATGAATATGAGTCGAGTAAGATAAACATTCCCTCTTAATTAATTTACGAGCCTGAACACAAGATATAATCCTTTTAGGACCAGAATGAAGTGCACCCTTCTAAGCTATCCTTGGCACATCTAGCAAAGCTAAAGTCGTGGTCTTAGCAAAACAATCTAAGACAACATGATAAGGAGCCAACCAATCCATACCCAAAATAATATCAAAATTAACCATATCTAACACACGCATGTCTACCAAAGTCTCACGACCGAAAAAAGTCACAATAAAAGATAGATGAGCCCAATCCACCACTAAAGAATCATCTATCAGGGTTGATACACGAATAGGAATGGAAAGATACTAACTAACAATATCAAAACTCAAAGTAAAATACATAAACACGTAGGATAAATTCGATCTGGATCAAATAATACAGATGCAAGTCTGAAACAAACGGGGATGATACTTGTAATCACAGCACCAAAAGCTTCTTTCTCAAGTCTGGATAGTATAGCATAACACTGACTACGACCACCAACTACTTGGGTTACCCCACGACCACTCCCGCAAGCTCTACTACCTCTGCCTGTCGCACCTCTGGTAGTACCCCTGCCCCTCAAGATGAAATAGGAGTAACCCAAATCACTCAGCAGGGACAGTTCCTAGCCACATGGCCAATCTCATCACACATATAGCAACCTCTACGACCAGTCTTTACAAAAGAAGATACAACTGAGCCCGAACGACCACCCTAAACTATTAAACTAGAGGGTCCCCACCTAAACTCTGTAAAGCCTCCTGTACTGGCCAACCATGGTATCCATGAGAACCTTTAAAATCTCTTCCTCGAAAGGTTCATCTCCTAAACTTACCAAAACGTCGTGCCTTCTTGGCCCCTCCCTGATATGCATTATTCTAAACTTACCAAAACGTCGTGCCTTCTTGGCCCCTCCCTGATATGCATTAATAATACCCTCTATCATCTTAGCATGATCCACAATCCTCTAAAGAGAAGCCCCAAACACAACCATCTAAGATATAGCCAACTGAAAGAAGATATTCAAACCCTTCACAAATTTTTGAATTTTCTCAAAATCGATGAAAATGTTATTTTAGGAATATCTGGACAGGGTATGAAAGCGTGACTCATACTCAGCAACTGTCATTGAGCCCTACTCCAAATAATCAAACTCATCCCGCATACGGTCTCTCAAACTGAAAGGCACAAATCTCTCAAGAAAAGCCTCAGTGAATTGATCCCAAGTCACCTCGAGAGAATCACAGGGTCTATAATTGACAAGCAATATCCACCAATCTCTCACCACATCATTCAATAGATAAGATGTAGTATAATCCATACCATCCATGCAGAAAGAGTGAAACACAACTCAGAACACAATGTATAGAAGAACTTCGCACGATAAAGAATAAAATAAAAGAAGTTTACAAAAAATGTCATATAGCCTCTCAAAGATAGATACGGACGTCTACGTACCAATTCATGAGACTCTATTAGACATCTCATTCTTACATCATTGAGACCAATGAACTTGGATTCTCCGATACCAATTTGTCACAATCCAAAAATAAGGGTCATGATGTCACTTGTCGTATTCTGCCTTGACAAGAATGTCTATCACCCAAACTTATCAAAAGAGAAAAAGACAAAAACATCCTAAGGTAAGGCTTCTAGAATGAAGTCAAACCATATAAGTAATCATAATGATGCAGAAAAAACTTATCCAAAATACCAATCATGCCCAAAACTAAGTGTCAATAGTATAAGAACTATCAATACAATCCAAGAGTCAAATACATCAGAAAAATAATCACAAAGAAATAATATCTGTCTCCGAATACTAATAAAGACATAACTACTATAGAAAGATAGAGGTAAACTTCGAATGCATGAATGTCCAACCACTACCTTGAAAGCTTCCACAATCACCGAGTCAAGCAAGATGAGATACACTCGAGCTAGGACCAACGTAGTAGGCATGAGTATGGTCCACTTGTACTTAGTACATATCAAAGGCTGACCAAACAAAGTGGTAAATAAAGCATACAAAATATACACTAAGGGCACGTCACCTGCAATCAAATAATGTCCCATAATGGTAACTCACACTGCTTGCAATAACAGTTCTAATATATCACGTACACACAATGATAGAACATGAGTATGCATTATATCACATATAAGTAGAACATGGGAGAACTTGCATATACAAGATCATCAAATACAAGTAAAAGAAGATAAGACAATTACATAAATGGCAAGTCAATACGACAACACAACACAATATAAACACAATAAATTAAGTACAATGTTTATGATGATGATGATGATGATGCCGCAAAATCCTGATATATATCTACGGAGTTAAAGATTTTCGATGTAGGACCTATGGAGGGTTCGTAAACCCTTATACAATCCACATATCTCATATCTCTTTTTTCGTACATCCCTCAGAAAGAGTTTTATAAGGTGTTATAATATCTCCTACTCGGCACATCCCTCGGAAAGAATTTTAAAAAGGTGTTGCCAGTATTACTCAAGTGTTGCTACGGTGGTACCAATATTTTATGAATAAATATGATATACAGATGTGATGCTCACAATAAATCACAATAAGTATTTCCACAATCAACCGCATGATATATTTCCACAACTAACCATAATGATATATTTTCACAACCATATGAGTCAATATCCACTCATTATTTTTATTTCATCCATGAATTTTTACATGTGTCATATACCAATAAGTATGAATATATCACAATACACTAATGGAACCATATTAGACATTTTAACAACACAATACAATTATTCACATGTATTTAGGGCTATCAACATCATATGGGACTCCACACAGTCACACACATCACATAATATCTCAATGTCAAAAATTACATCACATATAGGCCCCCAAACGGGCACAACACATAGATAGCCATTTTGCATGATTAGTTCCCAATATTAACATGTATTTTGTATTATTATTTACTATCCAACTCAGTATAAAAGAGTTAAACTATAACCTAACTCAAAAGTCAAAATCGGCCCGCTACACTTTGAACCCACGATATTACTTTTCACGAACAATTCCAAACTCAACTAAAAATATTAAATATGAAATCTACGAGTCAAAACAAAATCAACGACACTCATATTAACTACTTTTGATTCGGGGTCAAAACAGACCTCAAGAATGGGTTTCCAAAAAGGGTAAAATCAGAACTTTAATTTAAAAATGTGTTCTCCATATTTTTAGGAACCTACGACTGAAAATTCAAGTCAAATAGACTCAAAAATTAGGTTCAAATCAAAGAAAAATCATTTTTGAGATTTACCGGATAAAATCTTTAAAATTCAAGTTAAAATTAAGAATCAGAATTGTTTTAAAGGTTAAATTGATGAAGAACTAGTAATTTTAAGTTAAAAATATTATTCAAGTTAAAGAAGTAAAATTGGAGTTAAGAATCAAACTCTAAGATTTTTGGGGTTTTGTAAAAATAATCAAGAAATTACTAAGAAAATGGTGAATTCATACATTAAATCCGTAATAAAATCAAGAAATAGATGTTAATCTACCATTCCAAGCTCCCCCAAAATTCACTTTTAAGCTCTCATACTATTTTAGGATTTAACTCTCAAGAGACAAGATGAAAAATGAGCAAAATGGATCCAAAAACTATTTTAATAGTGAAGAAAATCTGCACTAACAAAGAAAAAACTGCTTTTTTTTATTTTAAGTCCAATCCTGCTTCGATGGGGTGTCCGAGATTTGTTCGGAGTCCTATGAATGTAAATAAACTTTGAAACCACATTTATTCACATTTCAGACGAGTTGGCGAAATTGAATTTTCAAAAAATATTATTTCTTAAGAAGTTGACCCCCGAAATTCGAAATCGTAACTTTCTAAACGGAGGATCGAAATGTGATTTAAAAGTCGTAAAATCACACCAAATATGGTAACACCCAAAAATTGAAATTTTGGATCTGCTGGCGAATTCAGATTTTCCATCCGAGATTATTTCGATTCAATGTGGGTCCCTCCACCCTTATTTTTAATTTTTCAACTTTTCGATCAATAGGTCGAAATGAGCTCGGATGCACTGAAATCCGAACCGAAGACATACATAGCCTAAAATTGATATTCTGAAGCTGCTGGCGGAGTACGTTCAGCCATCCATCACACGGATTAAAAAATATCTACATAAGTTCAAAATAAGGCTCTTGGAGCCATCAAAAACCACAATATCGCATAAATAGTACAAAAATGAATCGAAAATTATGTCAATCACCCCCACACCCTAAAAATATCATAATGCAACTACGAGGAGGGATAATACTGTCAAATATCATAAAATCACAAATTTTAAATATTTCATCAATTTTTTAAGTCGTTACATCATTAAATAACTATTTTTTAATTAATAAATTAATTATGTTGACATGGTGAAATGGTGAAATTGCTTCTATCATTCATTATTTCTTAATGTGTATGTGCTGGACAATAAAATTTTTGAGATCAAAAAATAAGTAATCGAGACAACAAAAATATTGCAACAATCTATTATTTGATTTCAATGTGAGTTTTACAATCTCTATGAATCCTCTGATTCGCCTTTTCAAATATAAATTCAATGGATTAAAGCTTGATCTTGAATTTAACTTGATTTGTTGATTGGATAGACTTGATCTTGACTTGTGCTTGAATTCAAGGTCTTTTGAGCTTGTTCTTGAATCTTGCCGTCTTGATCTTGAATCTTGATGAATTGAATTTGAGTTCTTGAGCTTGGTAGAGAAATTTTGATGTTTGATCCATGATCTTTCTATTGCTTCTTGTTAGAGTCATTGGTCCCTTTTTTTGAATTATGAGACCCCTATTTATAGTTGTGGAAATAGAAGAGTCATGATTAAGATGAACTTTCTTTGACCAATCAAACTCAGGTGATGTGGCGTTTTTTATGGGCTTTTGATTTCATTAGGTCTGCTGCATCATTTTGACATGTGGCATGGTTCTATTGGCTCCTTCAGTTGACTTGGCATGCCACGTCATTTGCCACATGGCATTTATTTGGGCCTCTAGAATATGAAAATATGTTGGGTTTAGCAAAGTGGGCTCATCATTTATAGCTCAAGTCAATGGGTCAACCCAATAAAAGTTGAACTTTAATTAAATCCATACATATTTGGACTTAAATAATTAATCTAATTATATTAATCCACAATATTTATTTGAGACTAATATATTTTGAATTTAATATAATTCAAATTTCGTACGAATTTTAATTTAATAAAATTTTGTTGCCCATAAAATGCCTCCTACTTCAAAACTTGTAGAGATATTTAATCTTTTTGAGACTAGACTTGAAGTATGGTTTATTTAAACATGCTCTCTTTGTGCTTCAAAGATTTCTATAAAGCTGAACCATGCAATTTACATATTGATATTGCCTCTTAAAAAATCTCTTATTGTTTTTCTTGAATCTCTACACGTAAGATATGTTGGTGAGTAGGGTTGTGCAAAAATCGAACCAACCGATAAACCTAACCGATAAAATGTTATTGGATTATTGGTATTGGGTTATCAAGTTAACGGTTTTTATTGGTTTTATAAAAAAATTTATTGGGTAAATGGTTTTGTATCGGTTTTAGCTTATTGGGTTATCGATTAAACCGATAACCCAATAAGGATACATTAAGCTATTGTTTTATCCCTATTTGTGTTATATATTTAAATCTCTCTCTCTCTCTATCCATCCATCCATCCATCCATCCATATGTATATAGATTATATACACTACTAATTCATAATTCAGTGATTCACAAAGTATTAACCTATCCAGGGCAACAAAGGAGATATAAAGTTTGGCTATTATCGTAATAAAAAACTTGAAGCATTTATAGCTTCCAACAATTAGGATTCAATTTTTTTCCTAACTAACATCCAGTTCAAGTTTGAAGATTCTTGTAAACTAAAATGTATTGCGTAGGTTTTGGCGGTAATTAAGATTTCAATTTTTTATGTTAGTTGTTACTATTTCTATTTTGTAAGTATTTTCTTATTGGTTAAACCAAAAATCGAACCGTTAAGGACCAAAAATCAATAAATCGAAATCGATAAGAAATATCTTATTGGTTGGTTATTGATTTTACATATTTAAAAATCAAAAACTGATAAATCAAACCAATAACATGTAAAATCGAATCGAACCGACCGATGCACACCCCTATTGGTGAGGCACAATATCTCATTCCAAATAAATTTTGGAAAATATTTTACTGCCTTGCTTAACCAGGAATAAAACTCTTTCAATTTAATTTTTATTGGAGAAGGAAACACCCCCAATTTGAATTTGTATGGGAGAAAGTAACAATCTTCAATTTGAATTTGTATTGGAGATGGAAACTCTTTTAATTTGTATTGGAGAAGGAAACAAACTCGAATTTGAATTTGTATGAGAGAAGGAAACTCCTCAATTTGAATTTGTATTGGAGATGGAAGCTTTTCCAATTTGAACTTATATTGAAGAAGGAAACATCCATCCTACAACTCTATAAAAGGATGTAGGTTCCCCATTTTTTCAATATCAATTTTGGGGTTTCCAAGTCATGAATAATATTGAGGTAATTTCTTTCCCTCCTACTTTTCTTTTAATTTCATCACTTTTTTAGCACAACATTTTAGTGGTAGAAAATTCATATCTTATTGTAGGAATATCAAAATTACGAACCGTTTGATATTCCAGAAACTAGACTTCGAGATCTATAACATATCCAAAATTTAACATTAATTTCCTTCAATATAATTCACGATAATTTTTTGAAGTTAACTCTAAATTTTATCATGCTGAAAATTTCAGATCTGCGCGTCTTTACTAAAGCTTTTATATCTTGAAGCATGTAGGACGAAATTTCAAACTGCTTGATTCTTGTGAAACTAGAAACAAATATCTACAATAGATCTATAATTCATAATTTAATACCTTCGAAATTATTTTAGATGTTATCCCTAAATCTACATTAGTTTTGATACATTAACAATTTCAAATTTATGCGACATCACCCAAAAAATTATATCTCAATGTGGGAGTATCGAAATTATGATCCGCTTGATTCTATAGATGTCGAAACATGCATATCTAAAATATCTAAATTTTAAAACTTCTTAAATTATTCTAGATGTTATTTTGAAGTCGATCTTATATGCTGCCCGACAGAGAATTTCAGATTTGCATCATCTCACCAAATAATTTATATCTTGATGTGGGACCATCACCATCAAAGAGCGCTTTGATTGATGCAAACTATATTTTGAAGGCTTTATTATCATTAAAATATCTTGTCTCAATCTGTAATGACCTTTACGGTCATTTTCCTGTATTTTTATATAATTATAGTACTATCTAAATGTATCGTGGATTGTTTAATTTAATTTGACATTTGGTAGAACTAAAATTTAGTACTCTTCTAGAATATTTTTTATACTGATAAAATTCTTTAAGTGATGATATATTTATATCATTTTATAATAAACTTTTATGATTCATTAATATTTTACGCGGAGACAGTAATTTTAAAAATGTTAAAATATTATTATTATATAATAGAGGTTTTGTTAGAAATATTTTTCTATTAATTATGGTATATTCAAAATATTATAATTACTTTATCACGATCTTATATAATATCTGAATATATATAATTGAGTAATTAAAGTTAATAGGTGGTACCTTCACTTCCACGTGGAAGTGAAGGGAATGGTATGCTGTGTGACTTTCAATTGTGGCCACTAAGTGTAACTTTATATAAATTTTATAAATAAATAAATATATAGATATATAGTAACTTTGACCCTTTTAGAGTGAAAGGAAAGTGAACTTGTACTCACTGTAAGTTTATATATATACACGATATGCTTGTCTTCTTCCATATTTGGATCCTCTCAGTTGGTTTCTTTTAAATTAGTTAGATTTTTTGTTTAGCCTTACAAAATTGCATATAAGTTAAGAGGTGTTGTGAAAAATAATTTCTTTGATATTATTCAAAGTCGGGTTCTAGTGGGATACTATTTGGAGGCATCACGGAAAGATATTATAGCTTTGGCGTCCTGGTAGGCTAGGTTAGCTTTGGCGTCCAGGTAGGCTAGGTTTATCCTACCTTTAGATTGAGCTTATTTACTGAAATCGTAAACTATTATGCTGGCTTTGGATAAGTGCTTGTAGATGCGTATTATTTGATTTATATAAACTGTCTTATTTATCCGGATTAGGACCCTGTTCTAGTAAATAATGAAATATTATCTTTTAATATAATATAACATCTATTACTTTCGGACATGAAACTAAAATGCAAAATCTTGAATTTATCCCTATTTAATTAAAATTGGCGGATGATTATTTAGATGTTGACATTATTATAATACGGTATGGATTTTAATATTACCCTTGGATATGGTTACTATGAGTTTTAGTTTGAGTCTGAAATTTGATTATTAATGTTACCATAAGTTCCGGTTCTAGTCCGACATTTGATTATTAATGCTACTATGAGTTCCGATTCGAGTCCGGCATCTGATTATGGTTGTGGTTCCTCTGAGTATCGATTTGAGTCCGGCATCTGATTATGAGTTCTATATATGTGGCCTATCATTATTACCCACTATGTTCGATTCGAATCCAGCACATGTCCTCTTGTTACTATCCATTGGTACCGGTTCGAGTCCGGTGCACATTTGAATTACTACTACGATTTCTTGGGATCAACTTAGTTATGGATTGATTATAATTATTTTCATTACTTGTGTGTCCCACCGACTTATGGGGGCACGATTGGGTTAATTGTCTTCTTCAGTGTGCCTAGCGGGCTTATGGAGGCCCAGTTAGTTTATGTTTGATTTGTCTGTTATTACTGCATTATTTATTTTTCTATATCGCTTACGTTTATTCCTTTACAGCTATTGTGTAGCTTGGTAGTTATTTACCTTTCCATCCCTATTTACTGATGACTCAGATTATGCTTTCGCATTGTAGTTATACATTTTCTGTGTTGAGCTCAGTCGGCCGATGATGCCTACTGAGTACCCGTTGCTTTGATACTCATACTACACTTCTGCATCACTTTTCTGATACAAATTCAGGTACTAGCAGCCGACGTTGACGTGACTCCTACCTTCCAACACTGATTCAGAGTAGGGTGAGCTTGCTGTCGTCCGAGGTTGATCCTCTTCTATCTACTCTAGTTAGTCTTTTGTACTCGAGACTGCTTGTGTATACTGTGTACATTTTTTATTTTTGTCTAGTACTCTGGGTACCTGTTAGTAGTGGCTTTAGTACTGACCGTATTAGGTCTTGAGAGGGATTCATTTGTATAGTTGGTCTTTTTTTCCTCCTCTCGTTTTGATATAATATATATGCTCCTTCTTAGTTTTCACATGTTATTGTTGTTGTTATCATTACACGTAATCTTTTATTTGGTCTCTGCCTGTTAGCTCGTTACCTACCATTCCGAACTATGGCTTAGCTTGCCTACTGGTGGGTTAAAGTAGGTGCCATCACGACTTGAGAAAATGGGTCGTGACACAATTCAAGTTGGTGATATACAACTTTCAAGTTCGTAGCGCTCCGATAGGTAACATCTCTTCTATTAGTGTTTTTACTTTCTTTGTTGTTTCACCTATATTTTTTTCGTAGGGTTGAAACAAATAGCAATATTCAACAATCAACTAAAGGTGCGAGAGTTTAACTTCACCTCTGTCACCTTAAGATCCGACCAATTTTGCTTAAGACGGTGGACATCAACTTAATATGCGAGAGTTTAACTTCGCCTCTGTCACCTTGAGACTCGACCAATTTTGCTTGAAGACGGTGGATATCGGCTTAATGTTTGAGAGTTTAACTTTACCTTCATTACCTTGAGACCCTATAAATTTATCTTGAATACGGTGGACATCGGCTTAAGATGCGAGACCTTCACTTAGCCTCCGTCACCTTGAGACCCGACTAATTTTTCTTAAAGACGGTGGACATCGACTTAAGGTGCGAGAGTCTAACTTTGACTCCGTCACCTTGAGACTTGAATAATTTTTCTTGAAAGCGGTGGACATCTTCTTAAAGTGCTAGAGTTTAACTTCGCCTCCGTCACCTTAAGACCCAATAAATTTTGCTTAAAAATGATGAACATCGGCTTAAGGTGCGAGAGTTTAACTTTGCCTCCGTCACCTTGAGACCCGAATAATTTTGCTTGAAGATGGTAGATATCAGCTTAAGGTACGAGATTTTAACTTCACCTCCATCACCTTATGACCCAACCAATTTTGCTTTAATATGCAATGGTCTTCTATAAGTATGGGCCCTTTCACCGATGCACTTACGCAATAGTCTTCTTTAAGTATGACACCTTTCATTGATGCACTTATGCAATAGTCTTCTTTAGGTTGGGCCCTTTCACCGATGCATTTATGCAATGGTCTTCTTTAAGTATGGGCTCTTTCATCGATGCACTTATGCGATGGTAATCTTTGAGTATGAGCCGTTTTAAGTGGCCATCTTAAGGTGCAAAGAGGTATATTTTGTCCACCTTAAGGCTTGAAAATTTTAAGATACTTTTAAGGATAAACCCGTGAGATGACATATTAAGGTGCAAAGGGACAAAGTTTTTCCACCTTAAGGCATGTAAATTTTAAGATCCTTTTAAGGATAAACCAGTGAGAGGCCAACTTAAGGTACAAAGGAACAAATTTTGGCCACCTTAAGGCATAAAAAAATTGAGATTCTTTTAAGTATAAACCCGTGAGAGGTCAGCTTAAGGTGCAAAGGGACAAATTTTGTCCATCTTAAGGTATGAAAAATTTTGAGCTCCTTTTAAAGATGAATCCGTAGAAGCCAGATTAAGGTGCAAAGGGATAAATCTTATCCACCTTAAGGCATGAAAATTTTGATATCCTTTAAGGATAAACCCATGAACGTGCCAATTTTAATATGGAGAATTTGAAAGTTCTAACATAAAGACTTAATGAATCAGAAGACTTTAACTTTTGTGAATGAAGCTCATTAGAGTTTGCCCTCATTGAGCATAAGTCCAAAATTTAATAGAAGTATATGCAGGCTTAACTTTCATATGGCAGATCAAGCAGGAAAGTTGGTATCATATTGAGTATGCAGTTTATACTCGTGCCGTAAGGAGTGTCATCTTCCTTCAAGGATAGTAATTCTTCAAGAACTTTGTATTGATAACACCAGTATTCATAACATCTGCATTGACAAGCTTGTAATCACCATTTTAATATGCCTCTTTCATGACATATGGTCCATCCCACTTTGGAGTAAATTTGCCCCATGACTTACGAGAAGTAATTATGGGCCTTCTTACTGTAAGAACTTGATCTCCAACTTGAAAGAACCTCAAGATGACTCTTTTGTTGAACGAATGAGATAGATGGGATTGATAATATTTAAGATTTTGCTGAGCCTCCAGCCTCTGCCCATCAAGAGCTTCTAACTCGGCAAGAAGCAACTTAGAATTTCCTTCATCGGCGAGCCCTTCTTGAATAGTCAATCTCCAAGAAGGTATTTGGTGCTTAAGTGGTAGGATTGCTTCAACTCCAAAAGCAAGAGAATATGGGGTTGCTTGTGTTGATGTGCGGTAAATTGTTCTGTATTCCCAAAAAACATCTTCCATTCGTTCTTCCCAGTATCTCTTGGACTTGGAGACGTGTTTCTTTAAAATATTGCATAAAGTCTTATTAAATGTTTTGGCTAATCCATTAGTAGCAGCATGGTCCATAGAAGACTTGCACTATTTTAAACCAAAGAGATCAAATGGCTTTCCATTGTCGGTTATTATATATTGAGGGATTCCAAAGAGATAGATGACATTCACTCGGATGAAATTCACAACATTCTCCTTCTTTACTTCTTTGAGAACAACAACTTCGACCCATTTTGAGAAGTAATCTATCATGGACAAGATGTATAAGTATACACCAGAAGATTTTAGTAGTGGCCCAACAACATCCATTCCCTAAGCATTGAATGGCCAGGATGCTATAGTTGGGTGTAATACTTCAGGAGGTTGATGTATGAAACTCACATGGAATTGACAAGCTTTGTATCTTTTAGAATAGTCCAAGAAATCTTTCACCGTCGTTGACCAATAGTATCCCATTCTTTCAATGTAAAAATGGAGCTTTGGTCCAGACTAATGCGATCCACAAACTCCCAAGTGTACTTCTTGCAAAGCTTGAATTGCTTCTTCCTCTTCCAAACTCCATAAGAGTACTTCTTTAAGTGATCTTATATATAGTGTGTCTTGTTAGTAAAGGAAGCGAGGTGCACGACGATGAATGTCATTCCTTCTCCTTGGTCCAAGTATCCCATAACATAAGTAGTCAATGATAGGTGGTCTCCAATCTTTCTTTATAGCTTCAGAAACGATGACGAGGTTCTCAACTTTATTTTCTACATCTTATCCCTTACTCAATGATGGTACTACCCATTCTTGATAGATAGTAACTCATGTCTGATTTGGCAGAGTTAAGGTTGAGGCCAAAGCAGCTAAGATATAAATTTGATTATTTTCTTTTCTTGGTACGTACTGGAGTATCACTTCTTTAGGCCCCCCCATCAATCTCTACGCGTAATCATGATATGGTTTAGCTCTGGCTTTCTAACCTCATAGTTTCCCAAAAGTTTCTTGATCACTAATTGGGAGTCACCAAACACTTGTAATTGTAGTTGTTTCATGTCAACTATCATCTTAAGTCAAAGTATTAATGCTTGCTATTCAGCAACATTATTAGAGCAACGGTTTATTAGGGTAAAAAAGTATGGATGACCTCTCCCAGCGGAGTGACGAACACCACACCAACACCAGCTCTATCTCGATGTACGGCACCATCAAATTATATCTTCCACGGGAGTATGGCTTCAATAACCATTGTATCTTCGTCGGGAAGTTCATTGCTCAGTTCCTAGTCATCAAGTATTAGGTGGTCTACCAAGAAGTCAGCCAATGCTTGTCCTTTTACAACCTTTTGAGGAATGTACACAATCTCAAACTGTTGAAATTAATGGTACCATCTTAAAATTCGGTCATTAAGGGCTGGTTTTGACATTACAAACTTGATGGTATTTGATCTAGACACAAGACAGACAACATGAGCTTGAAAGTAGTGTTTTATCTTTTGAATTGAGAAGGACAATGCCAAACACAACTTTTTGATTGGAGAATACTTTAGCTCGTTTGGTGTCATCATTCTGCTCAGATAGTAAAGAGAGTTTTCTTTGTCTTCACTATTTTCTTGAGCTAGAAGTGCTCCAACTAACCTCTCTTCTGCTGCGATGTAAAGTATCAACGATTTCCCAAGTAGTGGTGCCACAAGAACCGGAGGCTTCATCAAGTATGATTTGATACTTTCGAAGGCCTTACTACAAGCTTGGTCTCATTAAAAGGGAGTGTCCTTCTTCATGAGATGGCTAAATGGTTGACATTTTTGGTCCAAATTTTATATGAACCTCCTTAAATATGCTATCCTTCCTTGAAGGCTTTTTAACTCGTGAATGTTTTGAGGCTCGGGCTCTACAAAATCACATCGACCTTGGCCTGGCCAATTTTAATTCCTCGATGTCGTGCAATGAAACCAAGGAAATTTCCAAAAGTAACTCCAAACACACATTTTAGTGTATTCATCCTAAGTTGATATCTTCAAAGCAATTCAAATACTATCCTTAGGTTTTTGAAATGGTCGCCCCTCTTTCTTGACTTCACTATTAGGTCATCCACATAGCATTCAACATTTTTATGGAGTAAGTTGTCAAAGATATTTTGCATAGCCCTTTAATAAGTGACACCATCGTTCTTTAAACCAAAAGGCATCACCTTGTAGCAATAAATATTTTTGAACGTACGGAATGCAGTGAGCTCTTAGTCTTTTGGCGCCATACGAATGATTATAGCTGGACGAACCATCCATAGAGGACATTTCCTCATAACCAGTGGTAGCATCAATCATCAATTCAAGTATAGGGATTGGAAAATCATCTTTAGGTCAGGCATTGTTGAGATCTCAAAAGTTGACACAAACTCGAATTTAGCCATTCTTCTTTCGTATCAAAACAATACTTAAGATCCACGTGGGGTATTTAAAATATCAAATAAAGCTAGAGTCTATAAGTTTATTTGCCTCATTTTTTATCAATTGAACCAAATCTGGCCTAAAGCGCCTTTGGGCTTGCTTAACAGGACGAATACCATTCTTGACCATCAACTAACGTACGACTATTTTTGGATCTAAGCCAGATATTTCCTTATAATCCAATTGATGACATCCATATATTCTTTAAGTATATCCATATAAGTGATTTCCTCCTCTAGTTCTAGAAACATACTCAGGTAAGTTAGTCTTGGGTCTTCATTAGTTCCAAGATTAACTTCCTTTAAAGGATCTGCTATGGCTTTCACTCCTTCTTCAAGTTGTGATGGGGCATCTCTAGCATCTTTCTCCTCTTACGGATCATCGTTATTGATGGATATATGGTAACACTAGAAAGTATCTTTCATCTCTTCGTCAACCTTCATTTGAGATGAGATATCATTATTATTTTAGGTTGTAATAGGAAATAAGAAGCCAACACTTTCTTCATATTTCTTACACTTCTTGGTATAAACCATAATATGAGCCTTAGCTTTTAACACCTCATTTTATGAAACCGCCAGTTTCGTTTGTCGCCTCATTCTAGAAGGAACCAAACTTTGGAAATATTTTTGAATCTTAGTTAAAGAGCGTCTTGTTGTGTTTTGATAATTTCTCTGATGCTTGCTGCTTTTCTTGGTATTTAGTGGAACCAGCCTCTCAAAAGTGGAAGTTCTTGTAGTTGGTTCTCCCATTCAATCAAAGACAGAAGCATTTTGTTGGATGTAATAGACTCCTCTTCTACAATAATATAGTTACTAATTGCCCTTATTATGGAGATGCAAATTGGAAAGGACTGTGTGTATCCTAGGCCTTCACATGCCTGTATCATTGTACCTTCCAATAAAAGTTTACCTAACCTTGATGGATCATTAGGATTATATCCAGCCTTTGCAAATAGCTTGTATACATTTGGGTCAAAGCTCTCTTTTGTACGCTTCGTAGGGAATGTTATCTCTTGTGGCATATTTTGAGACATACATTCTCCTAGTATCCCTAAGGATGGGTTCATTGCGTTAATCCTCTTGATAGATAGAGTTAGGCCTTCTAGCACATTATCTATGGCATCAGATGAATGATCTTTTTCTTTCTTTACCTTTGATATGTAGCAAAGAACATGAGTTGCCTTTTTGTTCGTAGGTGCGACGCTTTTTTTATTCGAAGTGGAGAGAGGCTTCTTGGTGGCAACTTTTTCAACAGTCACTGTGACCTTGTTAGATGCAAGATCATTACACTTGATCTTGGTGACATATTCAAACCTTTTCTCATTCACCTGATTATTCTTCACGTAGAATTTTGCATCGACAAAGTATGACTCAGCTTCAGTGAATGGCTTATCCTTGGCAAGTATCTTTCTTTCTACTCCGCCTTCCCAGTACTTCAAGCATTGATAGTAAGATGACGAGATAATTTTGTTCTTGTGTACCGAAGGCGTTCTAAGAAATATATTGTATGAAGTTTTGACATCGATCACATGCATCAATGCATTTGATCGAAAATCATCCATACTAATCCCCAGCTTGATAGATCCCAAGACTCTTTGGCCTACTTGGTTGAAGCCTTGGATTATCAAACGATTTTCAGCCATTTTATCAATAGCGATGCCAAGCTCCTTCATTGTGCGGATAGGTAGGATGTTGACTCTGGATCCCTCATCAATCAAGATTCTATCTATTTTCTTTTCTAGAACTTGACCCACTATGTACAAAAGACGGTTGTTAGGGTTTCTCCAAGCAGAAAATCATTATTTGTAAAGGTGATTTTTGTATCACATACATATACCTCTTGGCTAAGTGGCTCAATATATTTTTCAGAAGATGGGGGAACTTCCGCAGGTGGGTTTTCACCCTTTGACTCCTCTTTGCTAGTATTAAAACATGATGCCTAAAGGTTGACTTGCACAGTTCTTACACGGAACCAAATTGGTTAGAATTCTTCCAAAGTCACTGGAAATCATGGCTTTTTGTGGTGAAGCTCCATTACCCTCGTCTTTTTCAAATGGTGATATAGTCTTTGTTTCTTTGCTTTCTTCACCATCTTCCTTCTAGTTGGCTGCTCGGACGACACCTTTTATAGACTCATTTTCTAGCGTAGTGCCAATTTACAAGAGTCCAACCTTCATCATCACCTTCGTTAACCAAAGACTTATCATGCTCTGATAGTTCCTTATTATGTTTCTCGATGTATATTTGAACTGGATCGAATGAGCCAAAAGTGATAGAGATTTGATGAGAACTGGTTGTCTAATCATCGAAGAAAATCTTCTTCTCATTTGCTAATTGCATGACTTTGTACTTAAAGACAAAACACTTTTTCAGAGGGTGACTTACAAGCCTATGATACGTGCAATAATTTGGGTCATTTGACCTTCCAACTTCATCGGGCTGCTTTATTTCTGCGAGTTCAATGAGTTTATGCTCAAGGTATTCATTGTCAAGGTAAGGGTATTTCCTTCTTGCATCACCTTTAAAGTTAACTTCTGATTTAGACGTGCTAAAAAAGTTGTCTCCACCCTTTGCTTCTTGCTCACCTTCATGGTGACCTTCACAGGAAACACATCAACGTTCATGGATTCCTTATTATCACTTTTGGGGATAAAATCCTCCCATTTTTAGGGTTCTTGTTTATCTTTTCCCCTTCGGGGGTCTTGGATAGGCACTACTCCATTTCTAGTAAAAGACATGTGCAACTTCATGTCGTGAGAATGAGTAGCTAACTCTTCAAAGGATTTAGGCTTAATGCTTTGCAAGATATAGAAAAGCTCCCAGTACATTCCTTGGACGCACATCTCTATTGCAGATGATTTGCTAAGCCAATTTACAATTTAGGCTCATATTTCTCCATTGATTAATAAAGTCAATGACTGGATCATACTTGTTTTGCTGAGTATTTGTGAGCTCTACCATGATCACTGTACGCCTTGTGCTATAAAAGCGATTCAGGAACGCACGCTTCAATTGCTCCCAACTATCAATGGAGTTAGGATCAAGGTATGTATACTAATCAATGACATTTTCCTTTACGAAACGCACAAACTATTTGACAATATAGTCACTGTACGTTCCAGCATTATTACATGTCTCAACAAAGTATGTGACATATTTTTTTGGGCTCCCCTTTCCCTTAAATTGTTGAAATTTTTGGGTTTGATAGCCAACAGGCATTTTGAGGCTATCAATTCTTGCAGTGTAGGGCTTGGAATATATATGTAGGAAGACTTGGTGGTGACATCATACTTGTCTCTAAAGGTCCATTCAATGAATTTCTTCAATTGATCAATCGGGAACATCCTTCAGAAAAAACTTGGACCTCATTAGTCGGTGGTGTTTGTTTCACAGAATGTTCTGTATCATGACCCTCTAAAGCTTTTCCAGGTGCATGGATAGACACTCCGTCTATTAGGCCATCTATCTAATCCACCAACTTATCAAATATAAGCATCTTGATTCTGACCATATTTGGTCGGACCCTCAATTGTCTTTGTCAGATTCGCAAGTTACTCCTCTATAGACGAGACATCAGTTACCATTGCTTGCATGATCATGGAGACGTTATAGAATAACACGGATTGTTGCATAAGTTGATCTTCGAAGTGATCAGCTTATGCGATGTAAGTGGAGATGATGCATTTGTTGAACGATCATAGCTCTTTGCACCAGAGTATTTTGATCTAGAGTGCTCAAGTAGAGCAAGAGTCTTCTTAAGTGTTTCTTCCACGTTGCTTCCTCCTTCTGAAGCACTTGCATTGAACTTCATTCTTTTGGGGGTTGAAGATCCAGAAACTAGAGTTGGCACGAACGACACTAGATGTGTTTGTTGTCCTAGCATATTAGCCTTGCTCCTTGTGACAGCTTGCAAGCTTTCAAAAGTAGCACCAAGGATGTTTTTTACTTCAGCAGAGAACTTTGAATCAATAGCCTTGGAAGCAGTTGATTGAGAATCGACCTTCTTGGAAGTCATTTCAGTGTTCTTACTCTTTAAAGTTAGAAAAGTTGAGATGAGAGGTAGAGATCGTCCCACTGGGCGTGCTAGAATTTCTTGGATAGTAAAATTTTTTAGACCAAAAAATAAGTAATCGGGACAAGAAAAATATTGCAACAATCAATTTATTGATTTGAATGTGAGTGTTACAATCTTCATGAATCCTATGATTCACCTTTTTAAATATAAATTCAAGGGCTTAAAGCTTGATCTTGATTTATTGATTTGATGGACTTGATCTTGACTTGTGCTTGGATTCAACGGCTTTTGAGCTTGTTCTTGAATCTTGCGGTCTTGATCTTGAATCTTGATGAACTGGATTCGAGTGCTTGAGCTTGGTAGAAATTTTGGTGTTTGATCCACGAACTTTGTCTTACTTTTGTTAGAGTCATTGGTCCCTTTTCTGAATTATGAGACCCAGATTTATAGTTGTGAAAAATGAAGAGTCATAATGAAGATTGACTTTCTTTGACCAATCAAATTTAGGTGACGTGACGCCTTTTATGGGCTTTTGATTTCAATAGGCCTGCTGCATCATTTTGACATGTGGCATGGTCCTATTAGCTTCTTTAGTTGACTTGGCATGCTACATCATTTGCCACGTGGCTCTTATTTGAGCCTCTAGAATATGACAATATCTTGGGCTTAGCAAAGTGGGTTCATCATTTGTAGCTCAAAATCAATGGGCTAGCCCAATAAAAATTGGACTTTAATTAAATTCATACATATTTAGACTTAAATAATTAATTCAATTATATTAATCCACAATATTTATTTGGGACTAATATATTTTGAATTTAATGTAATTCAAATTTCGTACGGATTTCAATTTAATAAAATTTCGTTGCCCATAATGTGTCAAGTCAATATTGGATAAGTATTGTTGAACGGGGAAAGTATTAGATAGAGATAACTAATAAACAAAAAGAATTTAGACAAATTACTATTTAGTTAATCTTTATCTTAAGAGACATGCGAATCAAAAACGTGACAAGTATTTAAGAACACGAAAAATATATAAAACTAATAATTTGATTTTTGTCGAATTAAAAAGAGGAAGACTGTTTTTTATAAAAAATATATTTATGATGTTTGTGTGATTATATAGTTTTTGAATCTTAATAATTAAATACGTCATAGTATTCTTAGAATTATAAAAATAATTATGACAAAATACATAAGTATAAGTTCTAATAATGTAATAAAAAACAATATCAAACAAATAAAATATAAGAAAAGTTGTACTTTTCACCGTTCGATAGAATATAATAGATATACCTATAATTTAATAAAATTATATTAAATTAATATTCTTATTCCTAATTATATAATAGTGGTTTTAGATTACTCTATTATTTTTCGAATTTTAAAGTAGTTGTCTCAGTATTGTTGTTTCCTTTCCTAAGTCGGGTAAATTAACTTGGTAGTGTAAATTATAAATTAACCTTTTTTTTTTTTTAATCCTTTTTAAGAAATCACTATCGTTGCTATTACATTCAAGATTGCTACTTAATCAAAAAGAAAATAAGTTTGTTTTAGTGATAATATACTTGAATCTTCTTCCACTTGTAATTTATGAAGCCTTTTATTGCATGAAGGTAGTGGATATATGGGCATATAAAATTAAGAGCACCCAAACAAAATAGAGGAGCATTTTTTTATTGATTAATCGAAAATTGACTCATTAAGAACAAAAAACTGATAAATCAAAAATTGATAACACATATCTTATTGATTTGATTATTATTTTAGTGTGTTTACAAACAAATTGATAATATACAAAATTAAACTAAGCGATTGATACACATTCCAACCTCTAGCTAACGGTAAGGTATGTATACTATACCCTCGCCCTATTCCACTGAATTTGTTATCATTTTTTTCTAAAATAACTAAAGCTAATAATAAGGACTGATTAAAAACTCAAAATAACAATTTTTCTCTTAATTTTCTCAAAAAAAAAAAATAAAAAAAAATGAACATCACTTTTAATATAGTTGACAAATAATTCCTCATAATGTTTCCTACTATTCCACTGACTTTATTTTTTTTTTTTCTAAAATAACTAAAGTTAATAATAAAGACCAATTAAAAACTCAAAATAACAATTTTTCTCTTAATTTTCTCAAAAAAAAAAAAAAAAAATTAGAGTGGACATCACTTTTAATATTCTACAACTCTTGCCTTAGAAGCAAGACTTACCCCGAAGACTTTCAAATAACAAATTATGCCCCACGGACAAGAGTTGACACTAACATGTTATGTCTTTATTTATGAGATGTTCTACAACTCTCGCCTTAGAGGCACGACTTATTCCAAGAATTTCAAACAAGTTACGTACATTGGGCAAGAGTCAACACTAACACATTATGCTTTTACTTATGAAATGCTCTATAATTCTTGTCTTAGAGGTAAGACTCAGCCTAAGGACCATCAAACAACAAGTTATGCCCCATGGGCAAGAGTTGACACCACAACGTGTATTGATTTATGAAATATTTTATAACTCTTCCCTTAGAGGCACGACTTAAACCAACGACTTTCAAGTAACAAGATGTGCCCCATGGGCAAGAGTTGACATTACCACACAGTTTTTTTATTAATGTGGCTTGATTTATGAGATATTCTATAACTCTTACCTTAGAGGCAAGACTTAACCGAAGGACTTTCAAATAAAGAGTTACGCCCCATGGATAAGAGTTGACACTATCACATTATATTTTGGTTTATTAGATGTTCTATTACTCTTGCCTTAGAGGCAAGACTTAGTTCAAGGACTTTTAAACAACAAGTTACACTCCATGGGCAAAATTTGACACTACCACATTGTGTCTTGATTTATGAGATGTTTTATAAATCAAGGATTTTTAAAAAAAAAAGTATGCCCCATGGATAAGAGTTGATACTACCACATTATTACTTGATTTGTTAGATGTTCTATAACTCTTGCTTTAGAGGCTCGAATTAGTCCAAGGATTCTCAAACAACAAGTTACATCCCATGGACAAGAGTTGACACTACCACATCGTGTCCTGATTTATCAGATATTCTATAACTCTTGCCTTAAAGGCAAGACTTAGCCGACAAGTTACGCCTCATGAACAAGAGTTGATACCATCATATTGTGTCTTGATTTATGTGATACTCAATTAGTCTTGTCTCTAAGACAAAACTTAGCCCAAGAACCTCCCAAAAAAATAAGTTACACCCAATGAACAAGTGTTGACACTACCACATTATTTTTTCATTTATGAGATGTTCTATAACTCTTTCCTTAGAAGCAAGACTTAAATCAGAACAAGTTATGCTCCATAAGAAAGTCTTGACACTACCACATTGCGCCTTAATTTATGAGTTGAATGATAATTTTTGCCTTAGAAGCAAAACTTATCCCAAAGAACTTCCTAACAACAATTCATGTCTTTAAATTTGCTTTGATGTGAAAAAAAGAAGATCCATTTGTGAATTATCTAATTTTTTATTTATTAGTAAAATATAATAGAAGTTGAGAAAAAAGAAAAAAGAGATCAAACAAAATAGAGAAATAAAAAAGAAAGAGATTGAGAAAAAAAAAAAAAGACAAGAAAAAAATGAAGGTTAAGAAAAAAATGAAGAATTCAAAAATTAAGAAAAACAAAAATGAGAGGAAAAAAATAAAATTAAGTTTGAGAAAAATGAGGGAAAAAAAGAGAAATGATAAAAACTAAAAAAATAAAATAAAGGTTGATACAAATGAATTAAAAAGGAAAAAAAATGAAGAAATAGATAATATTTGAGGAAAAAAAATAGAAAAATATAAAGGTTGAGACAAATGAATTAAAACATGAAAATAAAATTAGAGGAAAAATAAAAATGTGAAAATAGTAATAATAAAAATAAAATTTTAGAGACAAATGAGTATGACAAATTTAAAAATATTTGAGGTATAGAGGGGCAAAATTGTACGTAAACTATACTTAAAAAGGAAGGAAGGCTAGTCTTTAAAGACTTTTTTTATTGGGGTCAAAAATCCAAAGCCACCCACTATTGAGATTATACCATGTAATTTCTTGGTTATCTTTTAGTTTCAATTTATGTGACACATATAAAATTTAGATAACTAATTATATTTTTAATTTTTTTTAGATATTTTAAGTTGTTAGTTATTGTAATTTACAATACTTTTTTGACATTATAATTTACTATTTTTAGCTGTTAGCCATTGTAATTTATAATACTTTCCTTATCCAAACTTTTGTGGCACTGATAGTTAATTATATTTTAAAAAATAATTTAAGTTTTTAATTGTTGTGATTTAAATACTTTTTATTCTATTCCGATTTAAGAGACACTAATATAATTTCGAGAGTCAATGAAATGTCACAATTGAAGTCGCGAAGTAGACGTGTATTAGATGAATCATAATAACTTATTAGAAGAGATACAACAAAATTACTATAAAAAATAGTTGTGAGAAAAATTTAAGCGAGCCTCATAAAAATGTCAAGTTAATTTAAAACATCAGTAGTTAACTTATCATTTTTATTAAATATTATTAATATTTTAATACTTAGATGACTCATGATAATTAATTAGGAATGAAATAATAAAATTACGGTTGAAACAGCTGAAGCTGGCATGTCATAAATGTCTATTTTACTTTTTTATTAAATATTATTAATTTTTTAGTACGAAAATGACATATAATAATTAATTAGTGGATAACTTATTAGAAGTGATACAACAAAATTATTATAAAAAATAGTTGTGAAAAAATTTAAGCGGGCCTCATGTAAGATGTCAAGTTAATTTAAAACATCAATTGTTAATTCATTATTTATTTTGTTTACTTATCTTTTTTATTAAGTATTATTAATTTTATTAATACTTGAATGATTTATAATAATTAATTAGAGATGAAATAGTAACATTACGGTTGAAACAGCTGAAGTAGACATGTCATAAATATTTATTTTATATTTTTTATTAAATATTATTAATTTTTAAATACGTAAATGACGTATTTTAGGGGGTGATATAATTGTTGGTCTCCCAAGTTTATGTTTAAATAATGAGAAACTCACAAGTGTATCTCTGCAGTTGATAATAATGAAAAGATAAAGGAAGTCGGCTTCAGAAATAGAAGAACATCAAGAATGGAAAGACATCCACCGTATCCAAGTAAAATCAATCATGGGAAGACAAATGGAAGGAGCATCATAGTCCTAAATATTACGGAAAATCATGACACAATATCTCTTGAATGATATGGAGGACCTCGGCATGACAAGCAAAACAATCAAGCATCATGAAAATAGAAGAAGGATCAACCTTTCCACAATCATGGTTGCAATCCCTAGATTCACGGTAGAACGAATCGATCAAGAAAAGAAGATCACAAGTACATTGGCATGGCATCAAAATAAAAAAATAAAATATAAATCACAGACATATCTGATATAGACATGATTCAAAAGCCGCATATGGACATATCTGATATGGACATTATACACCACTACATTCCCTAATTAAGGAATCAATTCATATCTTTGATTGAGAAGAAATCCCTTAGGTTTCCATATGAAGGGTAGTAGCCGAAAACTATAAGAGGAGAAGACCAAAGACAGACACTCTTTACACAACTTCAAGGAGAAAATTCAAAGTGTCTCATTCTTAATCTTACAAAGCTCGGTAACATTAGTTTACAATTGTTATATAAAGAGTAGGATCGAGTCATCTTTGTAACATCAACTGAAGCTGTGTCACAAGAGCTGAAGAGCAAAATAAGTCTTCAGAACTTGTTTCCTATCATTGTACTCGAACCAAACCTTCAATGATCTAAAAGAAACTTGAAACCCAAGGGGACTGGACGTAGGCACTGGATTGGTGTGCCGAACCAAGATAAATCTTTGTGTTGTTTACTTTATGCTTTATTATTTATGTGTTTAACTGTGTAAGTGTAATTTATTTGTGAAGTGTGTTGATTTGCAGGCGAGTCGACTGTGAGGAGTCAGTAGTCGACTCACAGAAGAAAATTTTAATTCACCCCCCTCTTGAATTTCAATTGGTATCAGAGAAGGTCTCACAAATAGCATTGCCTAACCGCAAGTGACCAAAGGTCAAATGTCCAATTACCAAATTCCTAATTCTCTTCTTCAGGATGGTCACTCCTCCACAAGACCACCATACTTCAATAGATAACACTACTCATACTGGAAAAACAGATTCACTATCTTTGTCAAATCAAATGACTACCAAGCTTGGGTTTTCATCAAAAAGGGTCCTAAGCTAATTCCAGGGCTCAAGGAAAAACAAAAGGACAAGGATAAAGAAACAGTAGACTATATGGAAGATCTTGAAAATTTTGATATTACCAAAGAACAACAAGAGGCAACCCAAACTGATGTACGTTCTATAAGTTTACTTTTGTATGAAATTAGTGGAGAAGAATATGACAAGATCTCAATGTGTGAGACAAAAAAAGAAATGTAGACAAACTGGAGGTAACCTATGAAGGAACCACCTAAGTCAAGAATTCAAAAATTGCTGCTCATGTGAATGAATATAAGTTATTCAAAATAAAGAAAAATGAGTATATTGAAACAATATTCGTCAGATTCAGCAAAATTATGTGCGAACTAAAGTCACCGGGGATGATATATCCTCACAGACCGTAAGTCCAGAAGCTGGTCTGAAGTTTCCCAAAGATTTCGGAAACCAAGCATTTTAGAAGATGGTGACCTTCACAACATGACATATGATGAATCGGAGGTAACTTTATTGCATATGAGAAAAATTGTATCAACTGATTTCACAAGGATGGAAGAAAGAAAACAATAGCCTTTAATGCTACTCCAATCGGAGAGGACATTCTGGAAAATGTTAATAGCAAAAGAATAGCCCTCATCAACCGTGGGGTAAGGCAGATCATAAGACAGAGACAACAAAGATCCCAGAGAGGCAAGAACAATGACTCCATCAGAAACAATGATCTCTGTTACTACTGTGGAAGGCCTGGACATTTCAAACAAAATTGTCCAGAATTAAGTCGAAGATTGTCCAAAAAGATTCAAAATTTTAGCGTCTGGAGCGATAAAGATAAAACTGAAAAAGAAATAGAGGCTGCAAATATATGCTTTATGGCAACAGATGGACCTAGCGAGGTAAGGCCACATAACTATCATAAATGTAATACTCTTGAGTGTAATCTGGATATGCTAACTGATGAACTTTCAATAAGTGAAGATGAATATAATAATCTTGCTCAAGAAAAGAAAAGTTTTGAAGTTCGTTTTAAATAAAAACTCATAGAAGAACAATGAAACTGGAAAATAGAAATTGAGACACGTCAAGTTGAAAATGAATTGCTTCATGAAGAGCTTGGTGGCGCAAAAACCAAATTAAACAATCTTAAAAGGTCCTCAAGCCACAGTTTCGTAGGAAAACTCCTTAAAAAGGAATTCGAATTTCTTCTCAGGATCATTTAAATCAATTAAGACCTCCTTTTTTTTTTTAGGACATGTCTATTTTACTTGTGGAAAGAGGGGCACAAACCCTACAGTTGCAGGCATAAGCCTAAAAGTGTGTGGGTTTGGAAGCCCAAGAAAAGAACATCTAACCCAAAAGGACCCAAGACCACTTGGGTACCTAAAAAAATGATCTTCTTGTTTTGCAGGAACAGATCCGCAAGAGTTACAAAAAAGAAATGTGGGTCATTCACAACGGATGTTCTAGACATATGACCAAAAAAAAGGAGAACTTTTCTTCCCTAAACAAAGTAGATGGGGGATCAGTGAGATTCAGTGACAATGTTATAGGTAACATCATTGGAGTCGGCTCAGTAAGACTTAGCTCATCATGCGAATTAACCAAAGTATACCTAGTAGACGGTCTCAAACACAACCTGCTCAGCATCAGTCAACTATGTGACGTCGGGTTTGGAGTGCTCTTCAAAGCTGAAAGCTGCTCAATTAAACAGGACAATAGAAATATCTCCCTTATTGGTGAACGCATTGATAACATTTATGTTTTAACTAGTCCTGACTTTGCCACCCTGAACTGAGCTCACTGTACAAGCCAATGATACTTGGTTGTGGCACAAGAAGCTCGGGCATGCCAGCATGCACATTACTGAGATACTGTCTAGGGTTGATTTGGTGAAAGTTCTGCCAAAACTCAAGTTTGAAAAAGATCATATCTATGATGCCTTCCAACTGGGTAAACATACTAGAATATCTTTCAAAGCCAAGGACATTGTCTCTACCGCCAGGCCTCTCCAAACAATCCGTATGGATATATTTGGTCTCACTAAAACCGCAAGCATTGGTGGAAAAAGATATGTTTTTGTCATAGTTGATGATTACTCACGATTTACTTGGGTTATGTTTCTTGCACATAAACATGAAGCTTTCACAAATTTTGAGATTTTTTATAGAAAAAAACAGAGAGAAATCTGGCACCTCATCACCTATATTCACAGTGATCATGGAGGAGAATTTGAAAATAAGGCGTTTGAAGAATATTATGCTCAAAATGGATACTCTCAACACTTCTCTTCACCGCGATCTCCCCAACAAAATGGTGTAGTGGAACGAAAGAACCGGTCCTTATAGAAAACCGCCAGAACATTGATGTTAGAGCACAATCTCCCAGATTACTTTTGGGCAGAAGTAGTTAGTACAACATGTCATGTCATCAACATGTGTCTGATCAGACCTATTTTGAAGAAAACACCTTATGAACTCTGGAGAGGAAAGAAGCCTAACATCGGCTACTTCCATCCCTTCAGCTACAAATGTTTTATTCATAATAATGGTTAGAATACACTAGAAAAATTTGATCCATGAAGTGATGAAGGTATTTTTCTTGGGTACTCTCCCACTAGTCGTGCTTACAGGGCTTTTAATAAAAGAACTTTGGTTGTTGAGGAATCTATGCACCTTTTCTTTTTTGAATCTAACCACTGCACTAAGAGTATAAGTATTGATGAAGAACAAGTAAGTAATGTACAGACTAAAGAAGATCTCAGCACAACTCCAGAGCCCTCTCAAGACAAGTCAAATACACCCTCAACAGAGTCGACTCCTACAGCAAAAACAGAGAGGCCAATCATTCCAAAAGAGTTGAAGTAGGATGACAGCCATCCAAATAAACTCATCATCAAAAATCCAAGAGACAAAGTGCAAACCAGAGCATCATTAAGGAGACAAGCATTCATTGCCCTCGTGTATCAAATTAAATTTAAGAAAATTAATGAAGCTCTCAATGATGAATCATAGGTTGAAGCTATGAAAAAAGAACTAAAATAATCTAAACGAAATCAAGTTTGGACACTAGTTGAAAGACAAGAAACTGCTCAGTAATCGAAACCAAATGGGTCTACAAAAATAAGGTAAATAAAGAAGGTAAAATTATCAGAAATAAATCCAGGCTCGTAGCTCAAGGCTACTCTCCGCAGAAAGGTATTGCTTATGACGAAACCTTTGAACTTGTGGCTAGGTTAGAGTCAATATGAATTTTACTAGCTTTTGCCGCATTCAAATGTTTTAAATTATATCAAATAGATGTAAAAAGTGCTTTCTTAAATGGCTTTATTCATGAGGAAGTTCTTATAAAAAAAACCCCTGGATTTGAAGATCCTTCATTTCCAAATCATGTTTTCAAGTTATCAAAAGCACTTTACGACCTCAAACAAGCCCCAAAAGCTTGGTATGAGAGACTGAGTACTTTTCTACTAATAACAATTTTCAAAGGGGTAAATTTGACACAAATTTGTTCATTCAAAAGCTTAATTCAAATCTCCTCATTGTGTAAGTTTATGTTGACAATATCATTTTTGGTAGTTCTAACCTCTCTATGTGCGAGAATTTTGCTAATTTGATGAAAAGAGAATTCGAAATGAATTGTATGGGCAAGCTCACATTCTTTCTGGGACTACAAATCAAGAAAACTTCCAAGGGCACCTTCATTAGTCAAGCTAAATACACAAAAGAACTCATTGAAAAGTTTGACATGGAGAAGGGAAAGGCCCATGGAACACTCATGAGTCCATTCACAAGCATTGATTCAGACATGACCGGAAAATACATTGATAAAAAAATATACCGTGGGATGATCGGATCTCTACTTTACTTAACTGCAGGCCAAATACTATGTTCGATGTATATAAATACGCCAGATTTCAGTCGAATCCTAAGGAATCTCATCTCACTACCGTCAAACAAGTCATCTCTTATCTAATAGAAACACAAGACCTCAATCTATAGTATTCCTGCTATTCTTATTTTAATTTAATCAGATATTTAGATGTTGATTGTGCAGGAGACAAAAGTGACAGAAAGAGCACCAACGAAACATGTCAAATTCTTGGCGATGCCCTTATCTCTTAGCAGAGCAAGAAACAGACATTCATCACTCTCTCGACCACACAAGCTAAATACATAGCTGTCAGAAGCTGTGGCACTCAAATTCTATGGATTATGCATCAACTTCTTGACTTCGACTTAGTTTTTAAATTTGTTCCTATTATGTGTGATAACATTAGTGCCATCACCCTATCTAAGTACACTGTGCATCACTCTAGGGCTAAACATATTGATATCAAGCATCATTTTATTCGAGATCATGTTGAACATGGTGACTTTTTTCTAAACTTTGTTGACTCTGAAAATCAATTAGCAGATATTTTTACAAAACCTCAGCTAGAAGAAAGATTTTGCTCTCTACGAAAAAGGCTTGGTATCATTAGCATTCATGATATTTAGAATCCCTTTATCTATGCATTTCACTGTCTGCATATTACCAGCATATTATTTCTTTTTTATTATGTCAAAGGGGGAGAAGGACAGAAATAACAGATTAGCCTACCAGTCAGGGAGAGCAGAACAAGCTCAAATGTCAGCTAATACTTACACAAGTCAGGGGGAGCAAACTGAAAAATAGGAAAGTTAACTGATGTTTACTCTTGTTGTCATTATAAAAAAAGGAGAGATTGTTGGCCTCCCAAGTTTATGTTTTAATAATGACAAACTCACAAGTGTATCTCTGCAGCTGGTAATAATGGAAAGATAAAGGAAGCCGACTTCAAAAATAGAAGGACATCAAGACATCCACCGTATCCGAGTAGCATCCAAGTAAAATCAATCATGGAAAGATAATGGAAGGAGTATCATAGTCCCAAATAGTACGGAGAATTATGACATAATATCTCTTGAATGATATGAAGGACCTCGGCATGGTAAGCAGATCAATCAAGCATCACGAAAATAGAAGAAAGATCAACCCTCCCACAATCATGATTGCAATCCCCAGATTCACGGCAAAACGAACCAATCAAGAAGAGAAGATCACAAGTACATTGGAAAGGCATCAAAATCAAAAGAAAATATAAATCACGAACATATCTGATATGGACATGATTCAAAAGCCGTATATGGACATATCTGATATAGATATTATACACGGCTACATTACTCAATCAAGGAATCAATTCATATCCGTGATTGAGAAGAAATCTCTTGGGTTTCCTTATGAAGGGTAGCAACTGAAGACTATAAAAGAAGAAGACCAAAGATAGACACTCTTTACGCAATTTCAAGGAGAAAATTTAAAGTGTCTCGTTCTTAGTCTTACAAAGCTCTGTAACGTTAGTTTATAATTGTTATAAAGAGTAGGATCGAATCGTTTTTGTAACATCAACTGAAGTTGTGTCACAAGATCTAAAAAGCAAAATAAGTCTTCAAAACTTATTTCCTATCATTGTACTTGAACCAAACCTTAAATGATCTAAAGAAAACTTGAAATCCAAGGGGACTGGATGTAGGCACCAGATTGGTGTGCGGAACCAGGATAAATCTTTGTGTTGTTTACTTTATGCTTTGTTATTTACGTGCTTAACTGTTTAAGCTTAATTTATTTATGAAGTGTGTTGATCTGCAGGCGAGTTGACTATAAGGAGTCAGTAGTCGACTCACAAAAGAAAATTTTAATTCATCCCCCTCTTGAATTTCAATAGTAAAATTACCAAGGAAGCAGGCATGACGACCTTCACCTGCTTCCGTCACTCTTCTATATATTAGAACTAGTCAGCTTACGTCATGCTATGCACGGCCCAATATTGATCCTTAAAAATTCTACATTATGTATAATTCTGTCATTTAATTAAACCCTTCATTTATTTGGTTGATAAATTCTAAGTTAGTCATATATTATTATATTTAGATTGATGAAATTTGTATAACAATATTTTAAGTTGTTCAAACTTTTGTGGCATTGATAGCCAATTATATTTTTTAAATAATGTAAGTTTTTAATTATTGTGATTTATAATATTTTTTCTTCTATTCTACTAATTAGAAGTGACATAATAAAATTATCATAACAAATACTTGTGAATTTTTTTTTAAGTAGTCTCATATAAAACTTCAAGTTAATTTAAAACATCAAAGAAATAATTATCATTTTATGTTTATTTTATATTTTTAATTAAATATTATTAATTTTTTAATACTTAAAAGACTTATAAAAACATCAAAAAATATTTTTTTCTATGTCTATTTTTTTTTAAATATTATTAATTTTTAATATTTCAATGACTTATAATTAATTATAAGTGATATAGTAAAATCAAGGTTGAAGCAGCTAAAGCAGTCATGCCATAAATGTCTATTTTAATTTTTTTATTAAATTTTTTTATACATAAATGACTTATAATAATTAATTAGGGGTATATAGTAAAATCACGGTTGAAGCAACTGAAACAGACATGTCGACCATGAGTAGCCTACTTCAGTTGCTTCTTTGTTACTTATTATATAGGATAAATTAATACGTAAATGACTTATAATAATTAATTAAGAATAATATAGTAAAATCACAATTGAAGCAACTGAAGCAGAGATGTCGACCATGAGCAGCCTGCTTCAGCTGCTTCTTTGCCACTTATCATATAGGATATATAAGGATAATATAGTAAAATCACGATTGAAGCAGCTGAGGCAGGCATATTGACCATGAGCAGCCTGCTTCAGCTGCTTCTTGCCACTTATTATATATATATACACACACACACTAGATATTGAAGGCCCGTGCCAATACGGGTCCAATATATGTTATTTTTTTTAGTTTAAGTGATAAACTTAGATAATTAATTATATTTTAATATATTTTAAGATTTTTTAAAGTGTTAGCTATTGTAATCTATAATAATTTTTTGACATTATAATTTACTATTTTAATTATAATTTACTATTTTAAGTTGTTTGCTGTTGTAATTTATAATACTCTTCTTGTTCAAACTTTTGTGATATTGATAGTCAATTTATATTTTTAAAAGTAATTTAAGTTTTTAATTATTGTGATTTATAATTTTTTTTCTATTTCAATTTAAGCGACACTGATATAATTTCGAGAGTCAACCAAATATCACGATTGAAGTAGAGAAACCGGCACATCTTGAATGACTCATAATAACTAATTAGAAGTGATATAGCAAAATTGCTATAAAAATACTTGTGAAATTTTTTTAAGTGGATCTCACGTAAGATGTAAAATTAATTTAAAGCATTAAGAGTTAAGTTGTCATTTCATGTTTATTTTACCTTTTGTATTAAATATTATTAACTCTTTAATACATAGATGACTTATAATAATCACTTAGGGGTAATAGTATAATTACGGTTGAAGCATCTGAAGCAGACATGTCATAAATATCTTTACTTTTTAAAAAAGATTAAATTTTATTAAATTTTTAATACGCATGTCATATAATAATTAATTAAGGGTTATAATAATTAATTAGGGATAATATAGTAAATTCACAAAGCAAGCAGACAGCTGGAAGCAGGCATGACAACCGCCAACTACCTGCTTCTAGCAGCTGGCACTCATACTTATATATAGTACTAATTAGAAGTGTTATAGCAAAATTACTATAAAGAATACCTGATTTTTTTTAAGTGGACCTCATATAAGATGTCAAATTAATTTAAAACATCAAGTGTTAAATTATCATTTTATATTTATTTACCTTTTGTATTAAATATTATTAATCTTTTAATACTTAGATAACTTATAATAATTACTTAGGGATAATATAGTAAAATTACGATTGAAACAACTGAAGCAGACATGTCCTAAATATCTATTTTATTAAAAATTAAATTTTATTAATTTTTTAATACGCAAATGTCATATAATAATTAATTAGGGGTAATATAGTAAAATCATGGAGCAATAATAATTAAGTAGGGATAATATAGTAAAATCACGGAGCAAGCAGGTAGCTGAAAGCAGGACTACCGCCAGCTACCTGCTTCCAGCAGTTGTGGCACGGGCCCAATGTGCTACTTTTCGGATATTATATGCTATTTTTTTATCTCAATTTATATGACGCTGATGAAATATTTGAGATAGTCAATCAGATTTGTTATATATAATTTTAGATATTTTAAATTGTTAATTATATTATGATTCATACGACTTTCAACGTAATTTTTAAGTAATATCCCTTTAGACTAATTAATTTGATATCGATAACTATTGTAATCTATAATTCTTTTTCGACGTTGTAATTTACTATTTTAAACTGTTTGCTATTGTAATTTATAATACTCTTCTTGTTCAAACTTTTGTGGTATTGATAGTGAATTTAGACTTTAAAAGTAATTTAAGTTTTTAATTATTGTAATTTATAATTTTTTTCTATTTCAAGTTAAGCGGCACTGATACAATTTCGAGAGTAAACCAAATATCACGACTGAAATAGCGAAACCAGCACGTCTTGAATGACTCATAATAACTAATTAAAAGTGATATAACAAAATTGTTATAAAATATACTTGTTAATTTTTTTTAAGTGAGTCTCACATAAGATGTCAAATTAATTTAAAACATCAAAAATTAAGTTATCATTTTATGTTTATTTCACTTTTTTTAAAACAAATATTATCAATTTTTAAATACTTAAATGACTCATAATAATTAATTATAGGTGATGTAGTAAAATTACAGTTGAAGCAGCTGAAACAGTCATGTCATAAATATCTATTTTATACTTTATAAATGTCTATTTTATTTTTTATTAAATATTATTAATTTTTTTAATACGTATATGTCATATAATAATTAATTAGGGGTGATATAGTAAAATCACGGAGCAAGCAGCCAGTAACTCCCACTCGCGCTTATATATATACTAGAAGTGCAAGGCCCATATCAGTACGGGCCCAACAGTAGAACATGGCACGGGCCCAACAGTAGAACATGTGGATTGCAAGTTTTAAGTTTTAGGATTTATCTTGGAGTAGAAAGTTTGAGCAATAGAATATTTTCATTAGTATGATTGAGCTGAGGGGATCATAATTGAAAACCTTTTTTTAACCTTCTTGTTGAATTTTGCGATCAGAAATATAAAGAAAAAAGAGGCGTAAATCTGATGAAATAGCTTAAATCAAATATTCAGCAGATTATTGATTTTCAATATCGCAAAGATTAAGAATCATGTAAACTTACCCGATAAAGAGAATACACACATTAGATTCGCTATTATTTTGTTTAATTATTAATTTTAACACGGGAAAAGAGTGTTGTTTTTTAATAGAGAAGGAAGAGTTGAGATTTTCTTTTCTTTATTTTATTTTTAAAACAGAGAAATGTTAATTAATATTGAGGAGCTGTAAAAAGTTGAGAATGATGGCTACGCATATTTGATAGAAAATTTGCTAATGTTAAGAAAGTGCGAAGTGTTTGGTAGCAAATTTGTGATAGATACACGCTTTTTGTACTTAAATTTACTTTATTATATTTAAATTAGTTTGTAAAAATCTTTTGCAAATAATCTTTATACTTCTTTTCTTTAATTTCTTTAAAATATATTAATAAAATTTACTTATGCTTTATTCTTCCAACACTTTACTACATACATTTTATCCTCTTTAAATCTTATTATGCCATTTTACCCTCTTTAAACATCACTGTACATTAAAATCACGATTGAAGCAGCTGAAGCAGAAATCAGTCTATTTTTAAATTTTTTTTGTTAATTATTGTTATTTACAGTACTTTTTATTTCATTTTCAAATAATATATGTTGCTTTATATCTTCTTTTGTCCCATCCCAATTTATGTGGCACTAATATAATTTTGATAGTTAATCAAATATTTTATGTTGACATATCATTTTGTTATTCTTATTTTTCTAATACATAAATGACTTATAATAAGGAGTGATATAGTAAAATCATCATTCGAAAGACAAAAATTTAATTTAAAACATTCAGAGTTAATTTTGCATTTTATGTCTATTTTATTTTTCATTGAATATTATGTATTTTCTTAATACTTAGATGACACATAATAATTAATTAAGAGCGATTGATTATGTTATTACTGTAAAAATTAATATAATTTTATCATATCCAATAGTAATCATCGATAATTCACCGAAATAGTATATTAATTAAATACGGGATGCTATATTTGCATATGCAAAATATAATATTATTAAATATTATTGGATAGTGCATTATATTTATCTTTCACAATAATAAAATTTTACTATATATTTTTCTTTATTTCTTTTTAACTTGATACATATTGACCCAACACAAATTCTAAGAAAATATTCATTAAAAATTTATTTTATTAAATTAAATTTATTAATTTGTACTTTAAAAATTTAAAGTTAAGTTTAAATATTAGTATTTCTAAATAATAAAAAAATAATTTTAAAATTTAAATTTACTAAAATAAATAAATAAATAAAAATATTAATTTTCTATATAAAAGTCAATTAAAATAATAAAATTGATTTACTTTATATATTTAGTTGCAATTAATTAAGATAATTTTTTATTTTGCCATGATTTATACTGCACCGATAAAATTGTGAGAGTTGAATAGAACTTTTATCTATTTTTTAAAAAGTATTTTAAATTGTTAATTATTGTGATTTATAATAATTTTTACGTAATTATCAAATAATATATTTACTCCTTGTGTCCCAATTTATGTGGCTTCGATACAATTTTGGGAGTCAACTAAAATTTTATATATCTTTTTAAATATTTTAAATTATTAATTATTATGATTTGCAGTACTTTTTCTTTTATCTCAATTTATGTGGCATTGCTAAAATAATGAGAGTCAATAAAATTTCTATATGTCTTTTAAATATTTTAAGTTATTAATTAATGTGATTTGTGGTAACAAATTAGTTTTGAACATGATAGTCAATTAAATAAATAAATAAAAAATTACTTCCAATATGTAGTTATAGGTAATTAATATAAATTAATAGAATATATTAAATATTTAAACCATTATGATGAAACAATGGAATTATTATATATTGGGGTATGGTATGTAATTAAGTGAAAGTAGAGGGAGTTTTTTGGTAATTGCATAAGACGTGGTCGAAAATAATTTTTTATTTTGTCATGATTTATGCTGCACCGATAAAATTGTGAGAGTTGAATAGAACTTTTATCTATTTTTAAAAAGTATTTTAACTTGTTAATTATTGTGATTTATAATAATTTTTACGTAATTATCAAATAATATATTTACTCCTTGTGTCCCAATTTATGTGGTTTCGATACAATTTTGAGAGTCAACTAAAATTTTATATATCTTTTAAATATTTTAAGTTGTTAATTATTATGATTTGCAGTACTTTTTCTTTTATCTCGATTTATGTGGCATTGCTAAAATAGTGAGAGTCAATAAAATTTCTATATGTCTTTTAAATATTTTAAATTATTAATTATTGTGATTTATGGTAACAAATTAGTTTTGAACATGATAGCCAATTAAATAAATAAATAAAATTTACTTTCAATATGTAGTTATAGTTAATTAATATAAATTAATGGATTATATTAAATATTTAAATCATTATGATAATACAATAAAATTATTATATATTGGAATATGAGATGTAATTAAGTGCGAGTAAAGGGATATTTTGATAATTGGATAAGAGGTGGTCGGAACCACCTCTTATATATAATAGAAATAGAAATATAGTAGTAAAGTAATATGTTTTTTTTATAATTGTTGCAGCAACTAAAAAATAATGTCGGAACAGAGATTTAACTGCATAAGCACAACTTAGGGTGATGCTGGAATTGGTTGTTAACAGGTTGCTCAGACTTGGATGCGGATATTCGAAATGAGTGCATATTTGATAGTCGAATTCAGCAAAATTTAAATTTTAAGATTCGGAGATGCAAATCCAAACATGGATACGAATGCAGAATTTCAATAAAAAGATCATAAAATAATATAAAAATAAAGCACTAACGATATTCTAGGTTTAGCTCTCATGTTACTTTACTCTTTTTAGCTACTTTTGCAATTAGTTTTACTTTTTCAATCAGGAATACTGTTACGAGTTATGTTATTTTGGAAAAAGGAAGGCGTAAGAAATCAAATCTCAATTTTCCCCCACAAATGTGTTCTTGATTTTGGTCAAACCCGGATTCATTTGACCGAATCTTAGACGCAAGAAGCACCCGCACCCGTGTCAACGTTGCGTCGAGACGGATTCGGCGACAAAACCGGATCGGAGAGTCCGCGCAACATAGGTCTCTAATGCAGACTACTATAGTACTTGCTAATATACACACTTTAAAATTGTTGTAAGCTAATTTTGAAGGCCTGACCTTTTTTTCTTTCCTACGATAACATTAGTTTCCCTGCTAGCATGCACGCACCTGGACAATTCACCTGAGCACCTGTTACATCCTACTAACATGTGTACTGGTTAACTCTGTCCATGAAGGCCTTCTAAATGCCTAACTACAAGATGTGTTATGTCGAAACCATCTGGAATTCGGAAAGTGTCAGCTGCACCCAACTTTCTCCTCTCTTCCAAGTCATCTTCAACAAAACATTCACTATTCTTGTCTTTCTCTTCCTCCTGAAGATGATTTGTAGTAGCAGCATTGATATTTTTTGATAAGCAATTTGGACTGGCTAGCATGCTCACTTGACCAAAGTGAGAAATTTCTATAACAACTGTATCATCATCCATAGGAAGTGGTTGTTTCCATGGTTCCCCATCCATCCTCATATATGTATGCTCAGAAGCGCCCCGAAGGAACTCAAATCGTATTCTGTTTGCCTGCATATATAAATCTATGATTTAAAACTTCGAATATGTAAGAATTATATTACCAACAGAGAAAGTAATGTCACTTTGAAGGAATATTAGTTTAGCTTTGTATTGTGAATACTTTTTAACAGAAGTAACTCAAGTTTGCATCAGAGGAGCACACTAATCAATCAAACATGTTTCCATGATCTTAAGTTTTTTTCTTTTATCGAACAACCTGTGCAAGGCGTGTCCCGTGCCCTCCTGGAGTAAACAAAATAAGTCCATGCCAAGCATCACGGAAACCAACAACCTCAAGCAGACCATCATCAACATATGGAGGAGTAAGTTCCCTCTGTTCAAAGTACAAACATAAAGCAATACAGGAAATGTTTCAATAGAAGGATCCAGCCAACTTAGTAACACGATTGGGCAGAAGATACTAGGAGAAAATAGAAATTGACCTCATGCAGCTTCTTCTTGTTAGGTCTTCCCCAAGGATTAAGTCCTCCAGAAAAGCTGGGTAAATTAAGACAGACAATAGACCTAATACTGCGTATCCAACCACAGACGTGGTTAAGAAAAAGGGGCAAAAGTTATCACGATTCAAAGTTTTAATACCAGGCATATCGCGTCTAGACCAGCAAACAAATATTTATTTGTAAAGGTTTTCTAAGTGGCGCCATCCAAATTACCTATGGAGATCCGGAAGTAACAAAAGAAAGAAAAAAAGCAAACGCAGCAGGTAATAAATTGAGCACCATATTGCTACCTTCTAGGTATGTGAAGGTCTATCCATTCACCTGGCCTTTTCATTATTTTGACATTTGCTAGCTGTGAAATATTTCTGCAGAAAAAAACGATATAATCAATGTTTAGTTTGAAATGAAACTGCAGTTATAAGAGAAGCACTGTTACATCATCATCATCATCATCATCCTCGCTTACTAATGACACACAAAACAGATATCGACAGATAGGATGGATGAATTCGGTGTGGTAGGTGACAGGGTAAAGATGTTAAAAAACATGCACTATGAGACCTCAAAAAGTCCATTCCCTGGCTTTATGGCCATATAGTTCATTACATATCTGAAATGTTTCGCTGAGGTCATATAAGGTTTCATCTAAAATCTAAAGGAGAACCTCGTGGAACTACACTATAACTAAAAATATTTCCCAAACTATAGTGTAAGACAGGCAGGATGAAAGGTAACATTATGTGTTCTAACTGTGAAGGAAAGAAATGACAAAGCCAACAATATATACAGGTTAACCTTGACTATAGGACTAACCTTGAATATGGATGCATGAAAGAAGTGCAAAACCATCCTTGTTTACATACAAGCTTTGCATAGTTCCTCTAAACAAATTGGGAACAAAGAAAAAGGACCATCAGAGATTTCGTATAAAAGTAAATGAACAAATGAAAAGACAAACGACAGTAAAAGCATAGGTAACAATTAATTGAACCACAAGCAGGGAAGTTACACCATGTTCCAAATGACTAGTAAGGACCTGGTTAACTAACTGGTGTTTGAACTTTTCTGGATGGAGCTTCCTCTCGCTGTGAAATGCATATGAAACTTGAGCATCCATTCCTGCAAGTTAACGGAAAGGTGAAAAACTCCAAATCAGGAATGAAAATAATATTACACAAGATAACACAAGAATTAAGCTCTTGATCAAATAGGACACACTACAAAACATCTCACTCTGAAGAGATTCAAATATGAATTGCTTCTAATGTAGACCTTGTATGTAGCTTTTCATATAGAAATAGAATGGTGTAATTGTTTGCTAAAATGGGCTATATTTGCACCAGCCAAAAATATTCTTCCAGACTTCAAATGCCAAAATGGAGTACTACAATATTGTAAGACCAGTTGAAGATGTATTTCAAAGGACAGATTACAACACTTACCTATACTGAAGTAGTTCCAAAATCCTCCTCGAAATATATTATAGGCTTCCTGAAAATAAGAAGAATGCTTCTCTATTTTAAACAACGCACGAATAACAGGGAAATAAGTATAAGCAGGTGAAAATCATAGCCAACATTTTGATTTTTTACTTATTCATATCTTCACGAGAGCATCAGACATCTCAAGCAAAACTTAGCTAGGTATACAATCAGAAGTTAATTTGGAACCCACCAATCAAATGTCAGATATATTACAGCATCTAAAAAGAATGTTGAAGATGGAACAATAACCGAGTAGTAAGCATTCATTCACTTGAGCACGAGAACTGAATAGGCAGAGAATATTTCTGGCAGGCAACGGGAAAATCTAGATACCCTCGGCTGAAATATATGTCTAGCTACCTTATACACTTCATAAAAGATGACGTTCCCGTGACAAGAAAATCCATAATGAAGAAAAAAATGGACTGAACAGTTTGATACCTTGTTTAAAGTTTCAGCTTGAGACACGCGGTGAAAAGCATGCAATGAATATGGTAGCTCAAGAGGTGCAATAGGATCACAAGAACCTTCTTTAGGTGCCCTCATCCTCATAAGAATATGCCAGCTGAAACACAATAAACATCATGCCGTTTTTTTTTTTTTTTTTTATCAAGGTGGTTTAATGAATCATCTTAATTATGACAAAAAACTTGTGCATGCATTTTGTAGAGAAACATGAAGTTCCAGCCAGTATAGAGGTAGCAAAAGAGTAAGATCATGTCAAAATGCTAAAATTTGTTTTTCAGGATTTTGTTAAATTCCTAACAATTGATTTGCAAAAGCTTGCTTACTGCTAGAAAAATATCCAACAGTTTGTGATATAAGTAACATTATAAGCAAGAAAATTTTCGGCTGAATGCTTAAAACCAAGTCTCTTTTTCATACAAGATAAATGCATAATCCAGTCAAACCATAGGTGAAAATTCTTATCTTAAAATGATTAATCACTATCCAGATAGTTCACAATAGTTGAAAGTTGAATGCATTTTCACGTCAGAACATTGCAAAGGATCTACTCTCTTATGGATTCCTTTTAACTCTAGCATAGAAATGGCTGAATATTTCCTTCTCAGTTTACTCCGAAGGACAACTTTCAAGTCTAAGATCCAACAGGAGAGGGAAAATGGTACGAGTGGAAGAAACAGGTTTTTTGAACTCACACATATTTTCCTTCAAACAGCTTCCACATCAGTGTCAGTCAATCTAGAAATGGTAAATTCTTGAAACCAGCTGTATTCGAGAAATTATTGGATGATGTATGTAGTGAATATTAGTTGACGCAATGGTGTATTGCAGGCCAAGACGAAGCAAATATTTACAGCAAAATATGAGGTAAGATAGCCTCAGGGGAAAACATCTATTTTTATGCAAGAGGACCTTCAAATTCGCCACTCAAGTAAAACAAACATTACCTGTCAACTTTCATTTCTTTTCCATTTTTAACTTGATTCAGGAACGACTTCACAGACTGGCAGTTAATACCTGGATTCTTTTTTCCCTGTAATTATTAAACAGTTCACAAGCAGATGTAAAGTACCTATAAAAGTGCAATATAAGAAGAATTTGACTAACATATACAATAAGACATCAAGGATTCAAAGGCAGTTTTGCACCAGCTAATATATGTAAACATACTTCCAAGTTTTTTGCATATATATATATATATATATATATAGTTTGAGCCTGAGCAGTGGGTGCACGGTACACCTATTATTTTTATATGCTAGATCCGCCTCTGAAAACAAGTGCTATAATTTTGCATTTAGACCACTTTATACTTTCAAAGTTTCTACAATCACCTGAAAGACGGTCAATAAATCAAAGGTGTAAACTATCGTGATGTGTTCAGAGTTATATATAGAATAAATTGTTCATCAGACAAAAGCATAAATGCGATCTTAGTATGTATATTACCCAACCAAATGCAAAAGGTAGATTGTTTCCTGTTCCTAATGGCACCGTCGCAATTGGAGGTGGATGAGCTAATTTAAGATCTGAAATGACACCAAGAATCCAACCTGCTGTTCCATCTCCTCCAGCCACCTAGAGGTGAACTCGGTGACTACATATACCTCTGATATATCAAACAAATATTAAAAAAGATAAGTAATACTTCAACTAATTACTAAACTCACAATTACTCTCAATCTCTTTTCAATCTCATAAGACAAGCTATCTCCATTTTGCTTATGTTTCTCTAAATTGGAGTAAAATTGATGTAGAACCTTGTCAGGAGCCTTTTCTCCCAAATCAAATACCTGAAAAACAGTCTTTCCACATTAAACACTTCAGAGGTTCGCGGCATTTTTTTACGACACAAAGAGCTCAAAACCCTTTGAATTTACGTATGTGAAGAAATGAGAATTGTATTTCCATTTCTACACAACTTTCCAACAATTCGTAGTATAATATATGTAAGTCGATTTAACATCTTAACTCCGTATTAAGTTAAATACGGTCATAATATACTAGTATAATAGAAATTGACCTGATTTTTATTAAGAAGAGTACGGTATGTCAAAAGAAGTTGTCCTCCTAATTGACCGCCACTTTTGGAGTTGATAAATACTAGTACAGGACAAGAAGCTACATCGTAGCCATCCTGTATTTCTCTTTCTGGTAGAAGTAAGTAATCAGGAATGTAATAATCCTTCAAATAGTTATCAGCTTCACTGTCTGTAATAGGCGCTTCCTCACTGCAAACAAGGGCCATATGGCTTAAAAATTTACATGTAAATTGCCATGCCCACGAAACAATTACAATTAATTTGTACTATTGAATCTTCGCAGAGACGCCAACAGAAGATGACATAGGAAATAAAATCCTAGTCGGACATGGAGACAAGTGAGACAGTCACTAATTCACAAACTTCTTGTGGGGAAAATTGTTTTCACGATGCACCAATATGTACAAACTACACAAAGGCCAACAATGTTAGGTGATCTGTTTCACTGTGGGTTAAAGTTAGACTCAAACACCACCATGTTAAAAAAACATAATTGATGTCCATATCAATTATATAAACTCTTCGGAATACCATCTTCTAACAAACTTATCATTTGCTTTTGAATATTAAATTTTAAAGTAATATTTAAGAAGACAATTAGTTATTTGCTTCGCTTTAACTCTGGAAGTTCATCAAACTAATAGTACTCAATAAAGTGCCAAGTCGTACGGAAATACTCATAATAAATGTACACATCCCACATGCACTGTTGAGAATTCAAAGAGGAAAAATTATTCCATCCTTACCAATTTAGGCGGAGTTATTCAGTCTTTGAGGGTCAAAGGAGTACTTTATTTTTCATACTCCGTTTGAATATTTTAGATTATTAGTTATTGTTACTTTATTTTTTCGTTGAAGAGTGAAAAAGTTCCACGGTAAAGTTATTGATACAAGTAGTCTTCCTTATAAGGCTCGGATATACTCTCCCTTTAAGTTAGTCAGCACCTAATTTTATACTTTTCAAAAAAAAAAATTGAATATATAATTTTATTTAAAAGAATTTAAAATTCTAAGTTTGAATTCACGATTACAATTAAGAAATTTAACTCTTAAAATTCAAACTATAACACATAAATTAAAAGCAGTGAGAGTATACAAGATCACCTTTTCCGGAAGAAATTGCGAATGGTTGATAAGTTTGTATTCTTGACCATACTTGCACAATCCTGTGGACAATCTACTTCAGCAATATAAAATTCTGATTAAGATTGTATATATTTAAATATTGAAGCACCAAAGGAGAATATGAAAGAAGACGTAGAATCACAATCACAGAGTACATAAGATTCTTTACTTGGGAAAGAAACCAAATATGTTAATCAAAAGCAGAACTTGAGAAAAAACTAGTTTACCAAAGTTAATATTACTGAAAAATTGAAAGGCCCTTCTTATGATTATGAATATGTAGGAAGTAATTAAGCTCCAAATTAAGGAAGAATAGAATGATAAAAAATTTGTTTGAAGTTAAAGACATTATATAGAAAAAAAACAGAAAAGAAAGTTGGGCAGAGAAGTGGATTAGTTGAAAGAGCAACAGCACACATGCCATATTTCTATTAGTGGTAATATTAGGGAGGGACGCTAGTGAAAAGAATTGATGCATCCTATTTACTTCTTAACATGTCATGACATAACTAAATCAAATTCAGTCGTATTTATCACTAATTCCCTATGGTTTGTGGTGGGTAGTGGAAAATTAAAGAAATAAATTTGAAAGTAGACAAAACAAAGAATATCAAATTTAATGTAGGTTTTTTTTAATCAAATTAAAGATAATAACTATACGGTCATAAAGATTTAAATAGCTTTAATATAATAATAAGAGGGTTATAAAAATACTTCAAAATAACTGCATAAAAAGTGTCAAGCACGGAGAAGCAATGGACCTGTAAAACTAAATTGAGAGATCAAATCACCTAAAATGAAGTTGTTATTCACAATTCCTTTTTCTTCTCCTTCTGTCTTGGTGGAATCTTTCTCATACATAACTCTTATGTGCTAAAGTCTATCAAAAATAAATATCAATAAACATAGAATAATTCTTCAAAGTTGCTTTATTTATGATCAAAATCAACTCCAAATAGGAATAAAAATTCAAATTCAATTTCAAATCGAACTGAAAATTAAAAAAAAAAAAATAGGATTAAGCCATTAATCTTTAACTAGAACAATGGCCATAACTCAACACACCTTTAATCAGAGGTTTCGAATTACGTCTGATTATGAGTTTTTTTTTAATTAACAATGCTGCCTCCAAATGGAAAAAAATGCTGTTTTTTCATAAATTTTAAAAGATCCAAATTGTTCCAAAAATATATTTAAAAGATAATTTGAACCTACCTTAAACATTAAGGAACTATTTTTGTTATTTTCTCTATTTGGTTGTGCATGTGCTTGTTAGTTGCTATTTACTAGTGCTATATTTTCTAGTTGAATTAATTTGGTAAAAGTTCATTTGTTTTTTTTTTTTCTCTTTGAAATGGGGGTGGGTAGGACTTTGGTTTTGAAGTTGATGCCCCTGTTGAAATTGACGCTGAATTTCTCTAACCTATACAACGGGAAGAAATCGCTTGGAAATTATCCTTTGAATTAGGCTTACCTTTTATTTTAGTTCAAGTTTATCCTGACGAATGTGATAGAATTGGTGATCGTTTTATTGAAAAATAAGTTATTTTGAAATTAATATTTCAGGATTAGTTACCTTGAGATTAGTTTTTTCATTCTCAAGTAGTGTTTTTCCGAAACGAGTTATGTCATACATTTTTATTTCAATTAAACATGAGATAAATTCATCCTAAAATTAATTTCGAGAATAATTATTTCTTATCTCTTATACCAAATGAGCCTTGAATTAATATTATATTTGGTTGATGGTATAAATTAATCCCCAAACTAATTTATATCATCAACCAAATATGATATAAATCTGATAGCTAACTTAGCCTTAGGATATCCTATTTTATCTCATCCTAACATGAGATTATATTATACCACCTCTTATATGGTATAAATTAGTCTAAAGAATGACCCCTTAGGGCCGTTTGATTTGGAAACAAGTTATGTTGGGATTAGTTATACTGAGATTAGTTATAATGGAATTAGTTGTCCTGGTATTATTTTTTAGTGGTTGCTTGATTTGTGGTACTAAAAATAATATGAATTGTATTCTCTTTAAGAATAAATAGTTTGTTTATAGAAATATCCTTCACCCCCGTTTGGCCATGAAAATTATAATTTTTCGGAGTTGGAGTTGAAGTTGGTATTGGGTTTGACCATTAATACAAATTAAAGTTATTTTTGAAATTTTGTGAGAGAAGTATGACTAAAAAAAGTGAAAACAAGTAAAACTTGATTTTACTTTTTCAAATACAATTTCGAAATCGTATTTGGAATTTTCATGGCCAAACACTTACAGTATTCACTTTTTTCACTAAAATAAAGTAATTTTTCGAAAACTTTTCATGGTCAAACGGCTACTTAACTTAATTATTTTCCTTCATATTAAACCATAAAAAAAAATTGAAACTATTCTTTTTTAACTTTAGTAGTTTCTTTTTCCTAAAAATACATGTTAAAAAAATGTGTTGATATTTATTAAACGTGCATGAAGTTTTAATATTTAATATTAAATTATTTATTCTACCTAAATTCTATAAAATGTTGATAATCCCACTTTTTGTTAAAAATATTCATCATCAAAAAATGTGAAAAAAAATTACTCTCATTTTTATTATTTAGTATCATTAATATTTGGAGAGTTAAATTATATTTTAAAAAAAATAAATTTTCAAATATTTTTAGTTATATATAAAAAATAATTTTACTTAATTATTAAGCATGTACTAAGTTAGAAAGGGAATGTCAAAATATTTTAATTACTTCTTCATGAAAGATTTATTAGGAAAAATAACAATTTGAAATAAGATTAATAAATATTTCTACAACCCTTGGATTAATTTTGAATTTAATTGTATAAATAGTTCAATATTTTACACAAATACACAACTTATGTTTTCAATATTACAAAAAATCCCAACTCCCTAAACATATTACAAAAATTCCAATATATACACAGAATGTTATGTATATGTCGGCTATGTTATGTATATTAATAGAGAGAGAGTAAAGTAATTAAAAAAGTAGGAGAGAGTATAATTACTTTCAAAAAGGTTGGTATTTATGTTATTTATACAAGAGTTTTTATGATGTCACTATAACTTTTCCATGACTCATCACTTTTGTTGCATTTAATAAATTCATATAATTGTTTATATTTACCAAAATGGATGAAAATTTGTAGAGTAATTAAAATTTAAATTAGGGATAAAATTGACAAAAAGAATTTGATGCGAGAACTATCAAAATTTCACATTCTCTTTTATATATAGTAGTAAAGTAAGAGAATATATATATATATATATATATATATATATATATATATATATATATATATATTGTCTTTTATAGCATTATCCCAAGTTAAATAATGTTGGGATTATTTATACCACTCAAAGGGTGGGATAACTTATCCCGGTACTATTTGTTAATCTTGAGATGAGTTATCCCAAACTTGACAACCAAACAAAGCACCAAAAAATTTATCCCAAAACTATTTATTTTAATACCTCACACCAAACCACCCCTTAGAGTTTGAACTACTATACCCCCTCTCTTCCACCTCCCCCGTCCAAATTATTTATTATGTTTTATTGCTCCCTTGTCCAAATTATTTATTATGTTTTATTGCTCCCCCGTCCAAATTATTTATTATGTTTTCCTTTTTTGACAATAAAATTATTGGGCTTTTTGCCCCGATTTCTAACTAAATGTATTAATTTTCTATTGAAGGAAAATAAAAGTAAGATCATAATTACTATTACTTTTTCTAAAGAAAAATATAATTCTCCTTCATATTTGGCTAACCTATTTTCTGAAGGAAAGTTTTTGGACATTTTATAAATAGATGATCCCTCTTTTCATATCATGACAAAGTAGAATCCACAATGTACTTTTTAAAATGAGTCTTGTTTAGGGAGAGATTATTCTTCCATAGGTTTCATACCTTTTTCAATAATATTAGTTTTTAATATGTAGGTTAATTGGACAGATCATATCCAATAATATGTTTTTAGTATATTTTTTGTGTCATCTGATTTATCGTCGCCATGAGTTGCAATTATTAGCTTTCGTATGACCTCCTACCTATTTCGAACCCAACAAATGGTATCAAAACATATGGTTCAATGATTCAGAATGGGGATAGATTCAAATGAAAGTTGCAACCAATTTGACGATAGTGAAAATATTTTGTCAAAAACAAACAAAAAATGAGCCAAAATAAAGAAACTATATGTGGAGACAATTGTCAATTATATTTTCAACAATCCTACTGTTATTGCTCACATTTAACCCTGCAAAAGGCTTTAATATTTTTAACTCGAAAAGGACTCATATATCTTTTAACTCAAAAGAGCTCCATTTTTTAAGCACGCAAACATCAGTGATGGAAATTATGTGAAGAACGACGATCATGCATATGAAGAAGGCGAATCAAGTTATGTCAAAAAAATCAAGTCAAAAGGAAGATTTTTTTTTTGAGGGGGGGGGGGGGGGGGGGGGGGGGGTGATTTTCTTAAATCAAATTTAGGTATTAATTCTCTATTGAAGAAAAATAAAAATAATACTATAATTACTTTTGCTGTTTCTAAAAGAAAATTATAATTTTCTTCCAAATGGCTAACTTCTTTCTTGAAAAAAAAGTTTTTGCACCTCTATATATAGAAGACTCCTCTTCTTATATCATAACATAATAAAATCTACAGTGAGTCTTGTTTAGGGGGCGATGACTCTTCCATAGGTTTCATGCCTTTTTCAATAATATAAAATTTTTAAATGTGGACCAATTGAGTAAACCATATTCAATAATATTTTTTTAATATATTTTTAACGTCATCTGATTTATCTCCGCCTTGAGTTACAACTATTAGCTTTCGCATGACGCCCCATCAGTTTTAAATACAACAAAAACTAGGAGCGTTAATTTGATCAATATTTTAAAATATAATATTTTATTATATTGATATGAAAAGAGTTATATCTTATAGTATTTTCATATGGTTTTGAATATTTGAATTATAATTTTTATAATTGAGTCTATATAACTTAATTTATTTTTAAAAATTAGTCAAATCAATTTTTAAAAAGCCAAATATGACAACTAATTTGTCAATTTGTCGTAAAAAGAGTATGAATTGAAGAGGTAAAAAGATTTTACACAAACTGTTATTTATAATGTAATAGTGTGCAAGTATAATGATGATCATCGTTTGATACTTAAAAGGGTGATAGAATACATTAAATAATGCCATTATTGGTTAAAATAACCGAATTTTTTTACTTTATGCTTCATACAAGTACTAACACAAATTGTTTGGGGCTTGTCTATATTTAACAAGAGTGAAATTAGTGGTACTCAAAATTTAACATTATGGGTGTGTTTGGTATGACATAAAATATTTTCCATAGAAAATATTTTCCTAAAAAATGTTTGCATGGAAAATAAGTTAATTTCTTACTTATTTTCTCATGTTTAGTTGGTGAGAGGAAAATATTTTTTAGAAAATATTTTCTAGTGTTTGGTTGGTGAATGAAAAATTATTTTTTAGAAAATATGTTTTAGTATTTAGCTAAAAAGTAGAAAATTATGTTTTAGAAAATATGGCACGAAGGTTAACCTCCGCGATAAGGCTGCGCCACACTGTTGTTTTAATTTCGTCCAACTTTTGTTTTCTTCACTTGGGGTGAGGGACTTTTGGTCTTTTTACCCCTTGTACGACCTTTAAACATAAAATAACCTCATTTCCTTCAGTTTTAAAAGATCAAATCACTCTTTTTCTCTCTCAAACTCAAAATCCAAGAACATTCAAGGGTTTCATAGAGAATTCATCATCCGGACTTCAAATTTCAAATTGTTTTTAAATTCTTATGTACTTCAGACATGTTTCTCTTCCCTAACTTAAATTTTGTATTTCAGTTTTTTTACTCGTGAATATTAATTTAAGGTACAAATATTTATTAACAGGGAAGCCAGTCAAATCATCAAATCAATCAACGGTCATTATACAAAATGAGACTTTTCATAATTACACTTAATACTCCTTTTGGGTTTAGGAATATTTAACTTAAATTAGAATCGTTACTTTTTTTTTTATTCTTCTAATTTTTATTTTGTAGAAGTATATGTACAATTTAAAATAGAATTTTCTTTAGAATATATCATCAACAATTCAAGATTTGTATTAAATAACTTGAGATAAACGTGCAATGCATGCTTCCATAAAATAGTAGTGCCAAAAAAATCTATGCTCTACACTATGAATATAACATATAATTTCATATTAACAATTCAAAAGTGCACCAAACGCCACCCACACTCATATCGAATCGAAGATAGCGTGTATTGTCCAAATTTCTTACAATAAATTTCCACCAGTTCCTATTGTGGGGTTGAAGTTTAATGGATTTACCAACAAAGATTGTGGTGGAGTGATAAATACTTCTTCATCCTTAATCAAATATTTCGGGTTCGAGTCTCCCTGGGTACAAATCTCCTCTGTTAGGGAGTGCTCTACCCCCTAATATAGTACTTTACACTATGAATTCAAATTTAGTCAAATTTTAACGCGAGTATCAAACGCCGGATGAAAAAAAAAGGTTTAATAGACTTATCCTTGAAGTTTCAAAGGTTATGCGCCTAAAGTACACAATTTGAATCGGCCCACCTCGTGAGATTTCTTTGTCAACCTTGTTAGTTCAAAAACATACGAAGGGAAAAGGAGTTTTAAACAGACAAATAAACATATTAATTTAATGTATATAGCACCTTTTGGGTTTTGAATTTCAAAAGTGAAATATTGTAATTTAACTGTGACTTTGAGTGTGGAATAGTTAAGTCGCTTGAAGTAAAACAGACATATTTGAAATTTGTATTATTGTATAATAAGTATTATAAGTCATAAAAATTGATAATTTTAAAAATTTAAAAAGCATATGAACAAATTATGGTAATAAATAAACTCATTTGACTGCTAAAATCCACCACTTAAAACCCGTTTGTGATTGCTGATATAAAACTGCTTATTTGGGAAGCACTTTTATAAAATGTTTTTTCAGAAAAGTGCTTTAAAAAAAACAGTTTGTGTTTGGTAAATTCATTCGAAAAACACTTTTGATAGTCAAATTGTGTTTGAATAATTTTTTTCAAGAAGTGTTTTTTTGAGACAAATGACGAAAAAGGACATCTATTAATAGACTTTTATTACTAAAATCAAATTATAGAGAAAAATTATTTTAAATATCTATTATAATATTTTTATTTAATTTTTTAATTTAATTAAAAAGTACGTACTTTAAAATTTTCGATCAATATTTATATACATAAATACATTAAAAAAAAAAATTAAATTGTGATATATTACTTAAAAAATTTAAATATTGCTTAAAACATCAAACAAAAATGAATACAAAATTTATTTCATAAATTAAATCACTATATATGAAAAAATTAATGACAAAAATAATTAAACCTTCATACATCACAAAAATTCTCAACAATTTCATCCCTAATTTTATTACGCAATGTCTCCATACTTGTAGAACATCTGTCTTATATTTCTGAAGGTATACCAAAAGACTGGTCTGATTCTTCGATCTCTGTGATGATGCCTTCGTTAGTATAGTAGTTAAAATCTTTTTTAACATATTTTTGCGGTATCAAAATTTACTACGAATAAGCGGTCATCATATATATATACACACACACTATATTTTAATAAATATGTCACTCTTCATGAATTATTTATTTAAAATTAAATATTCGATAAAAATTTATATGTGATATCAAAATACAATCTTGTAACATGATTCATCTGTCAATTGTAATCATTAATAATAATAAAATAATTTATATATTCTTTAGTCATCATCATCAATGATATTTTCAAATTTATTTAAAGAAAATGAGTGAAAATAAAATAATAATATATAAATCATAAAGAATTATGATGTAAATATAAAATATAAATTTTTAAAAATCAAACATTAATGAAACCTGTAAGATATGTTAATTAACTAATACTGTATATATATATAGGGATATTTTTGTCATAAAAAAATAATTTTCTTCTTCTGCTTCTGCTTATTTTGAGAAGCAAAAATTTTCTGCTTCTTCCAAGAAGCAGAAAAACTGCGTCTACTTATTTTTAAAAGCACTTTTACAAATTTTTCAAACACTCTTCGTTTTTAAAAAAGTGCTTTTTTCTCAAAGACTATGTTGTGCTAGGTTCGATTCTGATAGATCCAGCTCTAAATTCCGAGTGGATTCAAAATTTGAAGTGCATAAGTCCCACAATATATGCAAAGTAATATATATATACTTAACAAAAAAACTTTATATATGTTTGATAGACTTATTAATACACTAGTTTAGTATACCTGCTTCACTCCTGTATCTTACGTCAATCAATAAAATTATATAGAAGAATAATAAAATTATGGCAGAAAAAATCAAACGTTTTTCTAACTATGTAAAGTGATTGTAACAGATTCAAATAAAGCTCTTAAGAATGTCTTAGATGACATAACGTGATCATCAAAATATGTGGACATTGAAATATGTTAAAGAAAGTGGTATGCTTTAACTGTTTGAGACTAATAAGCTAACTTAAAAAAAGGAAGAACAGACAAGATAATTGAAAAGGCTAGTCCTGAAAGGCTGAAAACCGCTGCATGAATCAAGCTTGACATCAACATTCATTTTTTCTCTTTATTCTTTTCAAAGACCAAATTGAGTTAATTTCAACGATTCAACATTAATTTCGACTCTTGAGAGATACACTCATGGGCGCCATCAGTTTTCTTTTCTATAATAGAAACATTGGTTTCAACATGATACTTGAAGTTTAGAATTAACTTACGTTTTATATGAGGTCAACTTAATTTTTTTTACCAGTATTTTTTATAGTAATTTTGTTATGTCACTTCTAATTATTTGTTGTTAGTCATTTAAGACATTTATGCTTCGCAGCTTCAATCGTTATTTTATTATATCACCCTTAATTAATTATTATGATCATCTAAACATTGTGTCACTTAATTGGAAAAAGAAGAAATATTATAAATTACAATAATTAAAAATTAAAGTTCTTTCATAAATATAATTGGCTATTGACGATACAAAACTCTGGACAGGGAGAGTAACATATGTTATTCAAAAATTACATAAAAAATATTATAAATTACAATAGTTAACAACTTAAGATATCTAGAAATAATTTAATTTGTTATATATTTCAAAAAATATGTAAAAAAAATACTATAAATCACAATAATTAACAAGTTAAAAAAATATAAAATATAAAATATAAAATATTTGATTGACTCTCGAAATTATATTAGTGTCACTTAAACTGGAACAGAAGAAAAGTATTATAAATCACAATAATTAAAAACTAAAATTATTTTAAAAATATAATTAACTATTAATGCCACAAAAGTTTGGACAAGAAAAGTAATATATATTATTTGAAAATTACATAAAAAATATTATAAATTACAATAGTTAACAACTTAAATTATCTAAATACATATTAAAAGTATGATTGATTATCTAAATTCTATTTGTGTCACATAAATTGAGAAAAAAAATAACATATATTGAATTCATGCTAGATCCCGGATGAATCTTAGAATGTATATGCAATTTTTTAAAACTTTTATTTAAATATATAAAAATTGAAAAGACAAGTTCTAATACATCACATTAAATAGTGTATAACAAATAATGTTAGTATTACCAATACAAGTATTATTGGTGCAAATATTACTAATACATTCTATTTAAAATTATTTTTAAATACTCTAACAAACGACTCATACGTTTCACTAGAAGGAACATATACAAAAACAAAGTTCGATAAAACATTTACAGAAGTATGTTTTATCGTGTTCTCAAAGTCAAATAACTTAAATTAAAATGAAAGATGGTAACTTGTAGTTTTTTTTATTTTTTTATAACTTCCAAAATACTTAAAATTTAAATTTAAAATATTAATTTAATTTAACTTCAAAAAATAAATTGATAAATAAAAGAAAAGGGGAAATAAAAACAAAGAATATTTATGTCGGCTTAGTAGGAGAATATAATTCAAATATGGGTTATTAATTGCAAACCACATGTGATGTAATATGCAATTACTAGATAAGCCTTTATCATTTTCAACAATAATTCTCTATTTTATTCAACAGGTATCAAGTCGTATGTATCAATTTTAATTTCATATTTTATACTTAACGTAGCAAATCTTAATCATAAGATAAAAGATCTAAACTTCAAAATGCATCAAATTTTATTATTTATATGAGTAAGTTATACATAATTATCTTGTGAGATAATTTGGCTCATTGAAAAATACTATCAAATAATTAATATATTTTTTATTTATTTTATAATTCATAATTGAAATTGACATCAATCTAACTTATTATATATAATCAAAATATCTTAATATTAAACCCGTACTGACACGGGCGATGCTTTTCTGGTTTATTTAGAAATACGCCTTCTCATTATCTATAACTAGAACAAAATATAATACAGAAACAGGTAAGGCGAGGAAATTATTTATGGATAAAACTTGTGCAATATATCACTAAAAACAGGGGGAGATCGCTAGTCCTCCATACACATGGCTCAATTGTCATAGGGTAAAAGTCAATCTAGATCAAATAGATGGCTAAACTCAATAAATGATTATTAAATAGATTTCTTCACATGAGGCATTTCGTTATACTGTAAAAGTGAACCATTTTTTGAATAATGAGGTTTCAATCATGGTAAGAAACCTAAATATTGAATGCGGTTGGTCAGGCCAATGAAAATCAAGTAGGTATCTTCAAACATGATTGTGTTTTGAGTGCATAGGTACATTAAAACATAATTATAAAGCTAAGTTATTTCCAGCTAAACATGATTATCTCCAAACGTAATTGTGTTTTAGTCTGTGAAATATATCATACAACTAAATTATTTCAATCTAGTCTATGAAATGTCTAAAGAGGGATAAAGAATTAAAGAGGTGTTTTATTCTAACTTGTCTTCAGCTTAGTAGACATGCCTATTTGTTGGCTGATTATTAAAAGAGTGCCCTGTGGTATTTTTTTTTTTCAACCAAATACCTTTATCTTATTAATGCAAAGCCGAATTCAAAGAGTTAAAAGATGTAGAAGCATCTTTGACAACCCAACAAGGAAAATAAGAAGTCCATATTAATTAGTCTAACAATGTAAGAGAAAATTTTGTCATATTGTGCTCTACCATATTCCAAGATCTAGGAATATATGTAATTGAAACTTCTTCAAACATCCTTATTAGCTTCCATATTTCTTCGCACGTGGTATCTATCTCCCATGAAGCTACACTCCTCTTCATAACCATCCACTACATTCTTTGTGTATGATAAGATCTGCACCTTTGTCCATCCATTTTCTTGAGCTTTTTCCAATGCAGTCCGTATTGCAAGTGCTTCTGCAATAATGGTCTTCCCAACAAATTGAATTGGGGAGCCAAGGGCTTGAAGCAAATTTCCAGAGCTATCCATAGCTGCCATTTCAATGCTTGCCATATTCTTCTCCTTTTGTAAACTAGCATCTGCAACAATAATCACAAAATCTTGTGCTACCATAATTGTATTATTTGTAGTATGGTCAGGACCCAATGTAAGAGAAGGCATAGCAAGTGAATTACTTTCATAATCCTGAAAATAAAAAAGTGCCTTGTTTACAATATCATTAGCTTCAGAGATTATACCATTAAAGTTCTTATCGTTTCTAGCCTTCCAAATTTGTCACATTATAGAGACAATTTAATAAGCTCAATAGAACCAGGATATTGATTAGTATTATCAAGTAATTCTTTCCACCATCTAGCAAAGTTTGTAATATTTTTGATGTTTGGCTATATAATTGGGCAAATTTTTCATACCATCTGAGCCTTCGGACATCTAAAAAACTTATGTTCAATAGTTTCACTTTCCTCACCACAACTCTTATTGACATCACAATTATTTTTTAGCCTTTTAAAAATAACTTCATTCACAGGAAGCACATTCAGGATAAATTTACGAATGAAGTGTTTATACTTATTTTTAACATTCATAGACCATAAAAAATTCCAATTTTGTTTTAGAAAAAGGCTAATAACTAGATTGAGTTCTACCACTATTGGATATACTACTTCTATCAATTTCCCTCGCCAAATGATAGCCAGATTTCACTTCATAAATTCCCTACTTCATGTGATGCCAAATAATTCTATCTGGAGATCCAGTACTAGAGATCGGGATAGACAAATGTCATTGATATCCTCTATAACAAACCTCTTCTTAAGTTCTTGAAGCTTCCAAGTGTGGTTTCTATGATCAATAAGGTCATTCACTCGTAATTCTAAATCCATTTGAGATTGAGAGGACCTAGGTTTGAAACCACAAGCGTTGGGTATCCAAGGGTCAGTCCAAACCATTACACTATCTCCAGATCCCACCCTCCATCTAATACCTTTTTGTAATAGATTTCTTCCCCAAATGATGCTTTTCCATACCCAAGAGCTAGTAGAAGAGGAAGTATCTTTGAGGAAGGAAGTATTCTGGAAATACTTACTTTTAAGAATTCTAAAAATAAGAGAATCTTCCCGAGTTAAGATTCTCCAAGCTAATTTTGCCAACAGAGCCTGGTTGAAAGATTTTAACTCTCTAAAGCCTATACCCCCATATGATTTAGCAATACAAAGGTTTTTTCATTTTTCAAAATATATTTTTCTCCTACTCTCATCTTGTCCCCACCAAAAATTAGAGAAAATAGTAGTAATCTCCTTACACAAATTATCAGGGAATTGAAAACATATAAAGCATAAGACGGTATCGCCGATAAAATGGATTTAAGCATTACTTCCTTTCCAGCAGGGCTCAAGAAGTTATGTTTCCAACCTTTGATTTTAGCTTTAACTCTATCCTTTATAAAATCTAACATTTTTTTTTCGATTTTCCTACTACTACCGGTAAGCCTAAACACATCGCAAGCTCATTAGATCTTAGCTGCCCTATTGTTACGATAATTCCGTCCTTCTCACTTTCAGTAGTATTTTTTACTAAAGAAAATGGTTGATTTAGAAAGTTAACTTTTTGACCTGAACAATCTTCATACTTTTTAAGAATATCAGAAATATTCGGAGCATTTTGAATATTAGCATTACAAAATATAAAGGAGTCATCAACAAAAAACAAATGATTAACCGTCGGTCCATTCCTAATCAAACTTAACCTTTGAATATATCCATTCGCTTCCGCTTGATTTAATATTCTAGATAAACCTTTCGCACATATAAGAAATAAATACGGAGATAAAGGATCCCCTTGTCTTAAGCCCCTTGTAGGAGTCACTTCCCCCGCTACCTCCCCATTAATATTAAATTTATAAGTAGGGGTAGTGACATATTGCATAATCCACCTAACAAAAGTTTCATGAAAACCCATTTTTGTCATTAGTTTTTGTAAATAAGTCCATTCCACTCGGTCATACGCTTTGGCCATAACTAACTTTAGAGCCATCTACTTATCCTTGCCTCGCCTTTTATTTTTCAACATATGAATGAACTCATGAGCTATAATCATATTGTCCACAATCTACCTTTGCCAATAAAAGCTTACTGGTTAATCAGATGTACATATATCAAAGGTGACATGAACACCTGGTTATTTAAAAAGGGTAACTCAAACACCCAGTTATAAATTAAGGGTAACTCGAACACCCGTCCATTTAGACCCTCGCAAACACGGTTTCCAGTATTGGTCCATCAGAACCTCTACTTTTACGACCTAGCTACACTACCCCTTTTAGGCCTAATTAAAATATTCACGCATTTCCATTCATTGAATAATGATACACATCAGGCATACACTGTTGGTATCGTCATACTAACTACACTTGCAAGGTAATATCATCATGCCATTGTAATTTCATTAACTTAGGGGAACGACCCCCTTTGTTCTTAAATCAAAATCATTATGTTTCAATAACCTCTTTATATTATGCAATGGTTCCAAAAAGTAGTTCAATATGCATACCTTCATGTTCAAAAAGTTTCAGAAGATTGGGTTGAAGTTATACCAATTACAGTATTCAAAACCATTAATTTAGGGGAATCCACTACTCCCATTCCAGTTAAGCACAACCATGCACCCTAAATAGTTCAAAACCACTATTTCAAATCATGAATCATTCATAAAAGCCATGAGAAAAATAATTCATTCATTAAGGCTCAAAAACCCTCAACCCACATTCATAAACCACAATTTAATCACATGAATAACAATTCTAAATACATGCTATTAACCAAATAAACTTTGAGGAAGAGTAACATACCTGATATATTAAAAATTACAGAGAGATAAAAACCCTTCGACACTCTAATTGCCAATTCCTTGGAAATACTAGTGTTTTTGACTTAGGGATTCGAGAGAGAATAAATTATGTATTTGATTTGTTAAAGTGATGGAAATAACCCTCTGTAGGTGTTTTATGGATGCGGGTCCTAAGTGGAGAAGGAGGGAAGTGACAAGAATGTCCCCACTTAAAAGTGCAGAGAAAAGTCGCCCAGTTATCACGGGTCACCTTATGACTCATGATGTCTGAATGCGAGTCATCTCCACAACTCATAGTCTGAGCAGTAGCTCAAGGACCTATCACTGTTGACCCTACGAATCACACACTATGACTTATAAGGTGTCATTATGACACATAGGGTTCTAGTCGTGATTAAGGAAGAAACCTTAGGCACCTTTACTGGTTTGGCCGCGAGAAGTACTATATGACTCGTTTAGAGTCTTGATGACTCATTGAATCTAGTCGTACTCAAAGCAGACAGCTTGGGTAACCTCACTGGTCATCCTATGATAAGGGTCCTACGACCCGTATAGAGACCTTAAGACTCATAAAGTAAGTCACAATCAGGGTAGTGAGTTCAAAAACTCAGAAACTTTTCAGGGACAAAAATCTGGGGTGTTACATTCTCCCCCCAGGATCATTCGTCCCCTATTGATGAGGCAGGGCATATATTAGTACGATTTAACAGAGAACACAACCACACTTTCCTTTAACAAGGTTAGAAAACAAAAATATTTAGGAATACACATACATAAGCATGATTATCTAAAGTGGGAAACAGGAATAGATTTTTGGACTTCAGTTCCTCTTCAGTTTCCCAAGTATCTTCTTCAACCTTATGATTCCTCCATAGAACCTTTACCGAAGTCACATCCTCAGTCCTCAAATAACGGACTTGCCTATCCAAAATCTCAATCGGGACTTCCTTATATGATAAAGAATCCAAAATACCAATAATATCCAAGGGAATAACCAAGAAAGTATCACCCACACGCTTCTTCAACATTGAAACATGGAACATCGAATGGATAGAACCCAAACTTGAAGGCAACTCTAACTCGTAAGCCATATTGCCCACTCTTCTCAAAATCAAGTACGGGCCAATATAACATAGACTGAGCTTCCTCTTCTTTCCAAACCTCATTACCCTTTTCATGGGAGACATCTTCAAGAACACGTAATCACTAACATCAGACTCCAACTCCCTACGCCTCACATATGCATAGGATTTTTAGCGACTCCGAGTAGTATTAAGTCTATCTCGAATTACCTTTACCTTTTCCATGGCTTGGTGAACTAAGCTGGGATGAACAACCTAGTATCACCAACTTCAAACCATCCAATAGGAGAGCTACACCTCCTATAAAACAAAGCCTCAAACGGAGCTATCTGAATGCTTGAATAATAGCTGTTACTATACACAAACTCTATGAGAGGCAAATAATCAACCAAATACCACCAAAATCAATCACACAGGCCCTTAGCATATCTTTCAAAGTCTGAATAGTCCTCACTGCTTGTCCATCCGTCTGAGAATGAAAAATGGTGCTAAGGTTCACCGTAGTTCCCAAACCTCTTTGAGAATGCCAAAAGTGAGATGAAAACTGCGTACCTCGATCAGATATAATAACTACAGACACACCATGCAACTTGACGATCTCCTGAATGAAAAGCTTAGCATAATTGGTCACATCTTTCTTCATGTTATTTCACTAATCTATCTATTTAAAATCATGGTATATTTTTGTCGAACCAGGATAAAATATGTACCTCAACTCGTGAGCCTTAACCAAAATCCTTTCTCACGATGCATAAACACCGAGATCACATAATTTACCTTGGTACCTCTAGATACTATCACCACCAATGTCAAAAGCCATGACTTTTTGCTGACCCATATCATTCTTAATCTGCATCAAGATAGGATCCAAAACTTGCTTCTCCTTCACCTCAGCACCAAGAGATGACTTCACCACCTTTTGCACAATCATACCTCTATCCTTAGAGTCCAAAAGATGAACACCAATATTAGCCAAATATGAATCTCCATCACCAACCCTCTCTTATCCTCCTCCATGTGAAATAAGCTTCCCATAGACAACCTACTAAGAGTAGCAACAACTACATTAGCTTTACTTGAGTGATAGTAAAAACTTATATCATAATATTTAATTAACTCAAGCCATCTTCTTTTCTTATGATTCAACTCCTTCTAGGTGTAAATACGTTCCCCCAAGCCAATATATTTTATTGTTTAGGGGGAATTACGCTTACTTGTTTTTAGTACAAGTAGCTACTAGGTTTGCTATGACTTTTTACTATCGGCTGACCGTTACTGAGGCTTTTGCTTTTGTTCAATACATAATGACCGAAGCCAACTTTGGTTGGTTAATTCGACCAGTTCATCAATGATCAGCAAGTATGGTGGTCCTAATAATAATCCTGCATATGAATACACACTTCAAGCTCTTATGGTCTGAATATATCTCAACATAAACTCCATACAAGTAATGGCGCCAAATCTTCAAAGCAAAAATCACAGCTTATAGCTCCAAATCATGAGTCAAATAATTCTTCTCACGCACCTTAAGCTGCCTAGAAGTATACACCACAAACTTACCACACCGTATCAACACACAACCTAGTCCCACACTGGATGTATCACAATAAACAACAAAGCCATATGTATCCTCGGGTAAAGTCAAAACTAGAGCAGAAGTCATCTTATCCTTCAACTTCTCAAAGCTACCCTCACAGTCATTAGACAATAGAAACCTTACCTTCTTTTAGCTAACTTAGTCGATGGAGTAGCAATCAAAGAGAAACTCTTCACAAACTTCCTATAATACCCGGCTAAACCCAAGAAGCTCCGAATATCAATTGGAGTTCTGAGTCTAGGCCACTTCTTAACCGCTTCAATGCTCTGTAGATACACCATGATTCCCTCACTAGAAAAACATGACCAATGAAGGTCACAACATTTAACCGAAACTCACACTTTGAAAACTTGACTTATAATCACTGATCCTTAAGAGTCTACAACACTATACGAAGGTAATTGACATGATCCTCCCCACTCTTGGAGTATACCAAGATGTCATCAATAAACACAATAATGAGTAAGTCCAGAAATTGATAGAATACCCGATTTATAAAATCTATAAATGGCACTGGGGCATTAGTCAATCCAAAAGACATGACCAAGAACTCAGGGTAGTCATATCGGGTTAGAAAAATAGTCTTAGGGATATCCACCTCCCTAATATTCAACTGATGATAACCCAATCGAAGATCAATCTTAGAAAAGTACTTAGCACCCTAAAACTGGTCGAACAGGTCCTCAATCATAGGAGGAAGATACTTATTCTTCACAGTCACCTTATTCAACTGTCGATAGTCTATACATATTTGAAGGGAACCATTCTTCTGATGCATGAATAAAATAGGAGCACTCTACGGAGAGACACTAGGGCGAATAAAACCTTTATTAAGAAGATCTTTCAATTACTCCTTAAGATCTTTCAACTTAGTCAGAGCCATTCTACAAGAAGAGCTAGAGAAAGGACGGGTATCCGAGAGAAGGTCAATCCCAAAGTCTATTTCCCTATCGGGACAACAACAACAACAACATACCCAGTTTATTCCCATATAGTGGGGTCTGGGAAGGGTAGAGTGTACGCAGCCCATACCACTACCTCAGGTGAAGTAGAGAGGCTATTTTCGATAGAACCCCCGGCTTAGAACCGATCACTATAACAAACACAAAAGCTAAGTACAAAATAAACCAACACTACTAGCAATAAGATAATACTACAATCATAAGACAAAAATAAGAATTATCTAACTAAAATCATAGACATCACACAACACCACGAATAAAAAACTACAGACATAAAAGAACGCTTCCTTATAAGAGGAATACCAAAAAGATCACCGAGAATTACTTTGGGAAACCCATTGACTACAGGGACAGATTGCAAAGCAGGTCCCTCAGAATTGGAATCCTTATCCTGAATTAGATGATATAAACACCCTTTGGAAATTAATTTTTAGGCTTTAAGATAAAAAATAAACCTACCCTTTGGTGCTAAGGAATTACCTTCCCATTCAATCGCTGGTTTGTTTGAGAAGTAGAAACCGACCCTTCGAATTCTACAATAAAGAGAAGCATAGCATGAATGGATCCAATCCATACCTAATATTACATCAAAATCTAACATATCAAACTCTATCAGATCCACCAACATCTCTCTACCTTAGATAGATACTACACAACCCCTATATAATTTTCTAGCCATAATAGAATCACTCACCGGGATAGACACATAAAAAGGATCAGAGATACACTCAAGATTAAAACCAAAATAAATTGCCACATAAGGGGTCACATAAGAAAGAGTAGACCTTAGATCAAGTAAGCAATACACATCACGAGAAAAGAGTTGTAACATAATAGTGACAACATCAAGAGAAGCCTTAGATTATTGATGGGTGGCAGGATCATACAAACAATTTCGGCCAGTTCCAGTACCAGAAGTAGCACCCTTTGATGTAGGAGCTAATGACATAGCAACTAGATCTTTATTAGCTCTATAAGAAACCCTTGAAGTACAATTCTGCTGTATGTGAACAAACTGATCACACTTAAAAAACTTATTCCTTCCCTCATCATAAACTCTACGATGTACCTGCCCATAAAAATGATAAGGAGGATAAGATGGGGCCAACTGATCCACATTGGCCTTAGACTGGGCATATTATGCCCTAAATCTACTATTTGTATGGAAGCGACAATCACCCAATGACTTTGGATATGAAGCACTAGCTGTTGAATAAGAATAAAAATTTCCCACTCTTTTAGACCATTTCTTGCTATCTTTTCGACTATTTTGCTGGCCACTACCCTACTCAGAATACCTAAATTTCTTACTCTATCTTTTTCTTATTTTGGATTATTTTTTCTTTTCATCTATAAACTTCTGCATATAAACCACAAGCCTAGAGATACCTTGTCATTATTCAACAAGGAGACCTTGTACTCTAATACCAAATCCCAAAATAAGCTTGAGAAAACTTTCTTATCTTAGCTTGTATGCAAGACAACTTATGAAACTTCAAGGCATACTCTTTTATAGTTTTTCTGCCTTGCTTTAGATTCACATACTCCTTAACTTTTGCCTCCCTCAACTTATGAGGAAAGAAGCGATCAAGAAAGTCACTACAGAATTTATCCCACATAGCTGGCTCAGTATCTTCACCACTCGACTGCTCTTAATCTTCATACCACTGATACATTACATCCTTCAACTGATATACGACGAACTCTACGCCCTCAGAGTTAGAAGCATGCATCACACAGAAAATCTTTCCATCTCATTATGAACCCTTGAGGATCCTCTTCAACCTTGGAACCACTGAAAGTCAAAGAACTCAACCTTATGAATTGACCAACCCTTGTGGCCTTATAAGAAGGAGTGACAAGGGTAACACGCTCAGACTAGAGCGACTAGGAGGTCACCAACTAAGTAAATAAATAAATTAACTGGCAAAACTCAATATTAGACACATTACTTTAAGGCTTTGGGGCCAAAGTATTATCAGCTAAGCCTGATAAGGACTAGTAGGTACCAGTGGAACTCTACTCGAGCAATCAGAAGTAGGGACACTAGACTGGGTCTGTATCCCATAAGCAGGTTGAGTTCTATCCACGTTGTCCTCAGGTAGGATAGAGGAGTTTTCACAACCATCAAATCTTTGGGGAGGCATGATTTTAAATATGAACAAATAGAATTAGAGGGCTCTGATACCAACTTGTCACGGCCTTAACCAGGGCCTGGCTGTGGTGGGTATCTCAAGTTCACTGAGCACCAGAGACCACCCATTTTGGCTATCCAAACAGAAAACAATACATCTAGCAGCAAATGAATTTTTAACATATAACAAGATAAGTTAAGTTTCAAACATATAACAATATAGGCAACTTAAAAAAGAATTTAAGAATTTTAATAACATCCCAATCCACAATAATCCACAAAGCCTCTAAACAGACCGAAACTAATCTAAGTAGGGACATGCCCCCAATAATATCCAAAAGAATCCAATAGAAGTAGTCTAAGTCATAATGAAACTAGACTTTAAAATGATAACACCTTTCAGAGAATAAAAGCTCACCACTTCAAACCTGACTACTGACAACCCAGAAATCCTATCACTGTGCAGAAAAATAAAAGTGTCTTCAGTTCCTACATTGTATGGGGATACAACGCTCGAATATTGTTTGTGGGGTAAGCACAAGCATATAACTCAGGGATAGGATAAAATAATGCCAAGTCAAAAACTACAGTAGAATTAACATGCACACATTGTACATACATATATATATAGAACATGATGGGATAAGGAATAAGGCTTAGCATGAATGTAAAACATTATCCTAGACTGTGTAGCTCAACTATCATAAAAAGACACCTATATGCTATGTAGGCTCAACTCCCCCTACTAAAAGGGCCCAGTGTGTGTTATCGACACGAACCAAAGAATAATCATAAATACATATGCACCGAGGGAACTCGAAAGCTTGTGCATATATAAAGGGTGACATCCACTTGGTCATGTAACAAGGATAACTCGAACACCCTATAATAAAGCAAAGGTGACTCGAACACCCGACTATTTAGACTCCCCCGCCGACAAATGTATGTTTCCAGTATTGGTCTATCGAGACCTCCACTTTCATGGCCTAGATGCACAACCCCCTTAATCCCAATTAAAATATTTACATATTTTCATTCATTGAACTATGATACACATCATGTATACACTGTTGGTATCGTCATACCAACTACACTTACAAGATAATATCATTGTGCCATTACAATTCCATTAATTTGGGGTAACAACCCCCTTTGTTATTAAATAAAAAATATTATGTTTCAACAATCTCTTTACATCATGCAATGGTTCCAAAAGTAGTTCAATGTGCATACTTTCATGTTCAAAATAAGTTTCAAAATATTCGGTTGAGGTTATACCAATTACAATATTCAAAATCATCAATTTGGGGGAATCCACAATCCCCATTCTAGTTAGCCAAACCCATGCACCCCAAATAGTTCAAAGACATCAATTCAAATGATGAATCATCAATAAAAGCCATGGGTAAAACAATTTATTCATTAAGGATTAAAAACCCTCAACCTACATTCATAAACCACAATTTAATCACATGAATAAAATTATAAATATATGTTTTTAACACAATAAACTTTGGGTAAGACTAACATGCCTGAGATATCAAAAATTACAGAGAGTTATCAACCCTTAGAGATACTAATTGGCAATTTCTTAGAAACCCTAGTGTTCTTGACTTAGGGCTTTAAGAGAGAAGAGAGTATATATTTTATTTATTAAAGTGATGGAAATAACTCTCTTTGGATGTTTTATGGGCGTGGGTCCTAAGTGCGAAGGAAGGGAAATAACAAGAATGCCCCCACTTAAAGTGTAAATAAAAGTCGCCTAGTCGTCATGAGTCACCTTACGACTCGTGACGTCTGGCTATGAGTCATCTTCATGACTCGTAGTTGAAAAGTAGCTGAAGGAACCCTCACTGTTGACTCTACGAGTCACACACTACAACTCATGAGGTGTTATTACAACACGTAGGGGCCTAGTCATGGTCAAGGTAGAAATATCAGGCACCTTTAATAGTTTGGCTACGAGAAGCACTATACGATTCATTTAGATACTTGATGACTTATTGAGTTTAGTCGTACTTAGAATAGACACCTTGGGCAACCTTACTGGTCACCCTACGATTGGGATCCTATTACCCTTATGGTGATCTTAAGACTCATAAGGTAACTCATAGTCATGGAAGTGAGTTCAAAAACTCAAAAATTTTCCAAGGCCAAAAATTCAAGGTGTTAAAAGTTTAGACGTGAAAACTAGTGTTACTAGCTTGAGCTATGTGTTGTTCTAGTGTATCTCGATAGATTATATTATTATATGTACACTAATTTGTGGTGTTTGATGAGATAGTAGACCATGTGAAATGTTAAGAGTGAAGTTTGGAAGCATAACAAGGTCTAATAATTTTGGAAAGACACCCATGATATAAGGAGTTCAAAGGCAAAATAGAGGAGTAAAGGATGGCAAAATCTGGAATTCTTAAGGCCATAGGCGCTAGATTTTGTGATAAGGGCGTGCCATTCCCCAAGACACAAAATAAATTGACCAAAATAGTATGCATTACACAATTAGGATATGCCCCGCCCCTAATCGTGCCATTGCAAGAGCGTGACATGCCCTTGGGCACAAAACAACCAACTTTTCTCTTCTTATAAATAGAATACTTTGTTCTTATTGTACGCATCTTGGAAGACTTTTGGGGATGGAAATACACTAGAGGAGGCTTAAATTAGGATTCTTTATCTTTATGTTAGTTTAATTTTTTTTCTATACGTGAATTTTATTCTTGCGATTAGTTCTATAACTATGAGTGGCTAAGAACTCTCGTTCAGGGTTGAGGCAAACAACATGAATACTTATGCTTGCAATTGAGTTGGTTTATTGTTAATTATCATTATTGGTTTTTCATATATCCTTGCTATTACTATTCTATGAATTTGCGACCCTTAAGATAACCATATATCTCTATTGTGAACCCAAAAAGAGGAATAATAAATTAAATCATGGAGGTAAATGTAGTGAGATCATATACATTCAAGGGATTGAAGTTAAGATTTGTGTTTAAGATAGTAATATACCTAATTTTCCCCATTTTGTTCATATATGAGAAGATATATAAATATGTTTAACTTAGTTCTCTCATCTTCGCTCAACAATGGAGTTTTGGGGTTAAGATAGATATAGGATTACAAGATCAAAAGACCATTATCATGTTATCAACCCCGTGAATCAACAACCAAGGTAACTAACTAAACTATCGAGATTGTATTGCTAAGTAGGATTGTTTGTAGTGCCTTAACCATGGATTCATCCCCATTATTGTCTCTAACACTTTATAAATCCAAATTATTTATGGTTACTTTTGAATTCTCAAATCTCAAACTCTCTTAGTTACAATTAGCACTTGTTTAATCTTTGTAGTAATGCTAGAATTAGGTTGTTGCTAAGAACAAGTCCCTGTGCGATCCATACTTTGCTTTTAAAGGCCACTTTACTACTTGAGCAAACATGTACACTTGCATGTGTGCTAGGATCAAAACAAGTTTTTGGTGCCGTTGTTAGGGAATTGAGAATTGGAAATTGTCTTATTTTCAGTTTTGTTATTTTGTTTTATAATTGCTAACAAAATTTTTAGGTACAAGTCTTAAACTTAAGTAAGTTGGCTAGGGAAAGGGATTTGGTTGACCCATATTCTGAACCTGAGTGATGCTTACATCAACTAAGGATAGAAATAGTACTTTTCTATTGCATACTGCAAATTCAAAAGGAGAAAACTGTTCCTGCATAAATGGATGAATATCAAATAGCCTATAGGACAATTCGTAAAGTGGAAATCTTACTGCATAAATGGTGCAGTTACTGTACAATAATGGGTAATTCATATGCCTATCACATGAGAGTCATTAAGTTCATTTACAGAACTTCTTGGAGATTAGTGATATCTTTATACCTATTAGGGTCTCCACAGACTACATAAGGCTCACTCTTTTCCCTTTATCACTTTTGGGGGAAATAAAAAAATGGTTGAACGCCGAACCTTCAAACTTCATTACTACATAGGATGATCAGGTGAAGAAGTTTCTCATTAGATTCTTCTCATCTGGAAAGACTGTAAGGTTAAGTAGTGATATTTTGAGTTTGAGAAAAAGCCAAATAAGAATGTGTATCATGCATCAAAGAGGTTTAAATCTCTTCTTAGGATGAGGTATAAGCTTACACTTTTGTTGAAACTCTTGATCACACTATAAATTTTTTGTTAGATTTAGCTGCAGATGGTTAGGCTTTGAAGAAAAATTATGCTGAGATGTACATGTTACTGAATAAAATTACACAAGGTAATCCCAAATGACAGGATGATATGTCTAGAATTATAGTAAAGAATCCTGCTGGGATGATTGGGATGGCCAGTGTCACAGCGTTGGCCACCCTATTGTCAGCCTTACAAAATCAAATGATGACATAATTCAGTAAGTTAGGAGTAAACCAACCTTAGGCTCAAGTAAATATAGTCCAGTAGACCCCGATTCAGTGTGAGATTTGTGGTATTAGTGGTCACTATATAGACTCAAGTAGAGAAAATTCAAAATCAGTTAAATTTATGGGCAATGCACAAAAATGGTAATTTGAGTTATGGTAATGCCTACAATTACAAGTGGAAGAGTCAACCCAACTACTCATAGGGCAACAATCAGGCTTAGACTCAATAATTTCAACAACAATTAAGATGCAGGTCAGTAATATCCTTTTCCAAAGTAGGTAATACCAATCATACTGGAACATCCATTCTTGGTGATGTGAGGAGCACATATTAATGTTAGAGATAGCACTCTAACAATGAGACTAGATGATGAAAAAATGGTTTTCAAAGTATACAAACCACTCAATCCACATTCACGCTATAAGAATTTGTGCATGGTCACAACTATGGAAGTGGATGAGTGTGAGGCAGAAGAGTTCCAACCTCCAATGAATTTTTTGGAATAGCTCATAGAGTGGCCTAAACCAAAAATTGAGCTTGATGTTCTAACACTTAAGTAGGAGGATAAAAAGACTAGTGTTTAAAAAGATGCAGACCTTAAGTAAGCACTCAAGAGTTCAAAAAAGAGTGAGATGATGGCCTTTGAGTAGGAAAAAATAGTTGAAAGAAAATAATTAAAGAGCAGTAATATCGGTCATGCCGCGATACTAAATCAGGTGTTGCTTGGGAGGTAACCCAAGTTAAGGTAGGTATTTGATTTTTGTATTTTCCTTTTAATATCACTTTTATTTTTGTTTAAGTTTTGAGTCACAGGTTGAAGAAAGTTTGAGTACCCAAAATATCAGCTAAGGAAAATAGCCAAGAGACTAGGTGTGGGGTCCATCGAACCTCATTTATGATTTATGATTTTGCTATCTAGGCCTAGAGGCCTTAGGGAGTATTTCTGTCCTTGATTTTAAGTTATACTCTGGGGACAAAGTGTGATTTTAAGTGTGGGTTAGGGAATCTTCCCATGGTTTAGGGTGATGTGCTGCTATAGGATTTTTATTTTATTTAATTTCTTTGTTTTAACTAAATTTGAAAAATTATAAAAAGAATTTCTCTTTGATTGTTTAGTTTTGTTGGTGTCAGTCTAGAAAGGACACACTTCACCCACCCTTGTTTTTTTCTGATTCTTTTCCAAGGAAGAGAACTTTGAACCTAGTATCTCTTTTTTTATTTTTAGGAGTAAATTTTAAAATTTTTTTATTAGGAATTAATGAGATGTTCTTGCTAGTTTCTATGTGTGATTACGTGATGCAAGTGGTTTTGAGTATAAAATTATGTTGGTTGATGTGGATGACTACTTTTGAGACCCCTAGGCTCATTTATATGACTTATGTGCTTTGTTGGCTTAATTCTGAATTCAAGCTATTACTTGGTTTAGAGTTTATAGATATCCTATTTGATTTGAGCATGTTCCATGTGTGAGTGAGGTATTTTGTACATTCTTTGTTGCATATCGACGTCTATTACTTACCTAGTATGCATGCAAAGTGAAATAAATAATGTTGGGTTCAAGAGATGATATAGGCATTTCTTTGCTAGCTGTGTCTCATACTCTCTTTTTTCTACCCTTGTTGCATGATCTTAATTAGCCTTGTTGAGTCTTTAGTCTATTTCTTATATCCTCATAGATAGCCTATTCAATTTCTTTCAATTGACCTGAATTTGATCAAAAGCTACTATGCACTTTAGTTGAAAATTAATATTGTTAAGGAGGGTAAAATTTAAGAAGGTAAGAAGTAAAATGAATCCCCCAAATAGTAGCTATTGGTGAAAAAAATTCTATGTGTTGTTATTGGAGTGATGTCACAAAAAAAAGAAATTGATCACAATTGAATCATGTGCTAGTAAACATCCCTTAATAAATACATGTGAATTTGCTTAAACGGATGAGGCAAAACAAAAGAGACGTATGAATATAGAGGTGGTGCGAACTATGTTGTTAGAGAGGATTTCAATGTATACAGTGATGTATTAAAGTGCTTAGGGAAGATAGTCACTATTACTGTCCAGAGTAGTTCCTACCGGTCCCCTGTCCTTCAATACAACCATTTAAGTACTACTTAATATTAAACCTAGATATTTTGATATTAGTATGGTACTACACTAAGGGCAAGCTTATGGAGTATCTTATGTTAAATGTGAAGTCTTTGTGAGAGTGAGCTAAATTTGATCCTTATACCCATGTTTGTGATGAATTACTTATCTGTGAGTGACTATGGATAAGTCTCGTGTGGTGAGAATCCATCCTTGATGATAGTTAGATGACTTTTGTGATCTATTTGATTAAGTAATTTGCATGAGTTTGCCAACCTGGTAGAGTCAATTCCTGAGGTTCGCATGTCTTGAAGTAGTGTTTATGAGTTTTCAAATGTATATGACATGCTTAATGTAGAAATTTTGATATGTGTAGTCATTATAGTGCTAGCATGAGTGTTTTTATTCTAGTAGTAATGCTGGAGTCTTCCCTAAATGGTGCTTAAGTTAAAGATTTGTTTGAGGACGAATAAAGCTTTAAGCATGGGTGGTGATCTTAAGTGTATTTGTGCACCTAAATGTCATTATCTACATGTGTTTAGCCTAGTTTTGAGGACCTCTTGTGTGTTTAGTGAATTGTTAATGATATAATTGAGAATATATTTGTTAAAACTACTTGTTTATGGTGTGTTAAAATTTTTTTAAAATCAAATTGGTGACTTAGAATTTAGATGAGAAAACTAATGCTACTATCTTGAGCCATGTGTTGTTCTAGTGTATCTCAATGAATTCTATTGTGTTATGTGAACTAATTAATGGTGTTTGATGATATAGGATACCATGTGAGATGCTAGGAGTGATGTTCGGGAGCATAAAAAGGTCTAGTGATGTTGGAAAGGAACCCATGAAGCGAGGAACGCAAAGGCAAAAGGGAGGAGTAAATGATGGCAAAATCTAGAATTTTTGAGGCAATGGGCGTGCCATGCCCTCTAGATTCTGATATAGGAATGTTCCACACCCCAAGACATAAAAAAACTTGACCAAAACATTATGCATCCGTGATTAGGGAACGTCACACCCCTAATCACTCCAATGCATAATCGTGACATGCCTATGGGCATAAAACGGCGAACTTTTATCTTGATATAAATAGAATAGTTTGTTCTTATAGTACACACCTTGGATGACTTTTAGGGCTGGAAATATACTTGAGGAGGCTAAAATTAGGATTTTTTTTATCTTTCTTTAAGTTTACTTTTGTTTTTTATACATGAATTTCATTATTGCAATTAGTTGTAAGACCATGAGTGGCTAAGCACCTTCGTCTAGGGTTGAGGCTAAGAACATGAATACTTATGATTGAAATTGAGTTGGTTTATTGTTAATTATCATTATTGGTTGTTCATATATCCTTTTTCTTACTATTCTATGAATTCGCGACCCTTAGGATAAGAATATATTTCTATTGTGAGCATAAAAGGAGGAACAATAGATTAGATCTGGAGTATATGAAGTGGGATCTTATACGTTAAAGGAATTGAAGTTAAGATTTTCATTTAGGATAAGAATATACCTAATTTTTTTCATTTGTTTCATATACAAGAAGATATATAAATGTGTTTAACTTAATTCTCACATCCCCACTCAACGATGTAGTTGTGTGGCTAAGTTAGATAGACAATTAAAGGACTGGAAGGCTATAATCATGTTATCAACCCCTTGAATCAACAACCAAGGTAACTAACTAAAACTAACGAGATTGTATGGCTAAGTAGAATTGTTCGTAGTGCCTTGACCCTGGATTCTTTCCCATTATTGTCTCCAACACTTTATAATTCTGAATTATTTACGGTTACTTTTGAATTATAAAATATCAAACTCTCTTGGTTACAATTCACATTTGTTTAATCTCTTGTAGTAACGCTAGAATTAGATTATTGTTGATCACAAGTCCCTGTGGGATCGATACTTGGCTTTTAAAGGCCACTTTACTATTTGAGTGACCACGTACACTTGCGTGTGAGCCAGGATCGCAACAAAGTATTCAGAAAGAACAAAAAAGGACACTCATTGACATTTTAGTAGCGTTTTACATATATTTATATATTGTAGTTAGTAATTTTTATCTAAATCAAATATTCATCAAAGACAATATATCGTGTCTTATATATTGTTTAACCAAGAAGTAACTGTCATTGAAAACTAAGAAAGAAAAGAAAGTAATTGAAAATCAAAAGATAAAAAAATTAATTACAATTGTTTGCACCTTAAAAAAATTTCATTAAACGTGTATAAAACTATAGGTTCTGATCTATAAATTTTAAAAATTATGCAAAAAGAATCTGTAAATTTCAATAATACATGTACAAAACTAAGTACAATGGTCAATAACTTTTAAAAATTAAACCAAATAGTGAGCAAACAAACATTGTACTTGTCCATGTCCAACTTGTAGAGAAGGTACTTGTTCACTGTCGCCATCTAGTATGATACAAGCATTGCAGGAAATTAGTTACACAGTGAAAGTAGAATTACTACTATTGATAGCTCAAGAAGTTAGTTAGTGTGCCACATCAGCAAAGTAGTTAGTGAGGTAGTTAGTAACAATTAATAATGATAGTCAGCTAGTATAAAACATTGTAATTCCATTCATTCCAGTTATCAATCAAATACTACAATTCAGTTTCTACACTCACTCTTCTTCATTTCTTATCTTCCATTCCCTATTGAACTTTCCACTCGATTTCCTCTGTAGAATTCCTGTCGTAGTTCGAATTCACTCGAGCTTCTCGTAAGTTCCTTGAATTCTATTATCAGTGGTATCAAAGTTAGTTTTATTGACATTAATGTCGAAGACTCAATCAAATAGGGATCACAACAGTGATCCCCCAGCTGCAGATATAGGAGAATTACGGGATATAATGCAACAATTGATAGCAGAAGTTGGGTCATTAGCAAGAAAGGTATCTTCCTTGGAAAAACTTGATCAAACTGTGATAGAGTTAAACAAATAGTTGTATGGGGAAAATAAAAGAGAGGAATAAGGAATAAGGAGAAAATCCCTAACAATTACCATTCCCACCACCCAAATTTTAGTAGGTGGTCTAGAATGGAGTTTTTAAGGTTTAACGAGGATGACCTATGATCTTGGTTGTTCAAGATTGAAAATTTTTTTGCTGTAGAAAATGTACCAGGTGAAGCAAAAGTTGGAGTAGCCGCTTTACAGTTGGAGGATGAAGCCATTCGTTGGCATTTGGTTTTCATGAGATACAAGAAATATGTCCAACCTGCATTATGGAATGAGTATGTTCTATCCATGGTAGAGAGATTTGGTTCCGATTTCGATGATCCTATGGAGGAAATCAAGAAGGTGAAACAAGTTGGAAGCGTAATACCAGAGGATATTTGAGATGCATTTAACTAGGGTAAATTTATCTGAGAAAAATACAATCAGTTGTTATATTGGGGACTGATACCTGAGTTGAATATTGCAGTAAAGATAACCAACCCCACCATATTATCTCAAGTTTACAAGATTATGATAATACAAGAAGCCTATCTTGCTGCTGTTAGGCATCCTTCTTCTTCCCCTACTTGATTACTATATTAGAATAGCAGATTTGGAGATCAAAGGAACAAGAGGAAATCTATCTTCCCTACTCCAAGCAAAGGGTTCATCCAACAGAAGAATCATCATAGGAGAATAGTAAGCCCGAAAGAGATGAATGAAAAAGGGCAAAAGGATTATGTTTTTTCTGTGATGAGAAGTATTTCATTGACCACAAATACAGGAATTTAAAAAAGTTATACATACTATAATTGGAGGAAGCACATGAACAGTGTGATTGGGATCTTGAAGAAGATGCACAAAAAATATTGATTAGTGAGCAGAACCAAAATCAAGAACAAGTGGAGATATCGCTTCATGCTTTGAATGGGTCATTAGGCTACAGAACTTTGAAAGTTACTGGTTATCACTTAAAGAAGCCCTTACATATTCTAGTGGATATAGATAGTTCACATAACTTCATTGATTCCTTCTTAGTGGATCATTTAAGGTCTCCAGTAACTGCTATTATGCCTCAGGAAGTTGCAGCAGCTAATAGAACTATGAAGGTTGAAAAGATGTGCAAATTGTCTTGGCTATTGCAAGGAGCAAATTTCTCTGCTGAATTTTTGTTGTTACCCTTGGGAAGTTGTGGAGTAGTACTTGGAGTGAAATGTCTTCCCACTCTTAGGGATATCAAGATGAACTTTAGAGATTCAACTATGGAATTCTTGTACAGGGGCAAGAGACATATGTTGAGAGGATCTGGTAAGCAAATTTTGACCACAAATGCTGGGAAGTTAGCAAAAATTTAAGGTAATCAAGCTCAATTATGCATGATTCAATTGATACCTACCAGGTGTAATGATGTACAATGGTACGCCTTAGAAGCTGTAGGAGCTGAAACTGATAGTATCCTATCTAGTTTAATAGTTGAGACCAAGATACAACCCTTATGCTTCACCTGTGGTATTGGTAGGGAAGAAATATGGTACGTGGAGGTTATGTGTTGATTGTAGAGACCTCAATAAAGCCACAGGGAAGAACAAATTTCCCATTCTAATAGTAGAAGACTTATTGGATGAACTAGGAGGGTCCAAGATTTTTAGTAAGATAGATCTTAGGTCTGGTTATCACCAACTGAGAATGGCTACTGAAGACATACCTAAGACTATATTTAGGACTCATTCAGGCCACTATGAGTACTTTGTTGTGCCCTTTGGGCTATCTAATGCACCTGCAACTTTTCAAGGCTTGATGAACTCAATATTTCAGCTATTTTTGATGAAGTTTGTATCATTTTTTAATGATATCCTAATTTACAACATGACCTTAGAGAACCATGTGAGGTATTTGAGATGTGTTTTTTAAGAAATGAAGAAACATCAACTATTTGCTAAACAAAGTAAGTGCTTCTTTGGGGTGAGGAGAATTGAATATTTAGGGCATTTTATCATAGAAGAAGGAGTCTCTACTGATCCCCAAAAAATAGAATCTATCAAAAATTGGCCTATTCCAACAAATTTAAAATAATTGAGAGGATTCATCGGGTTATAAAGGTATTATAAAAGGTTCATACAATGCTTTGGTGTGATATGTAAACCCTTTTATGACCTCTTAAAGAAGGACAACTTTAAATGGCCTCAACAAGCTACTGATACATTTGAAAAACTCAAGTTAGCCCTTACTGTTTCACTTGTATTGGCCATAACTGATATGACCACGACCTTTATAGTTGAGACTGATGTAAGTGGCTATGGAATTGGTGTTGTATTAACGCAAAAAGGCCACCCTATAGCCTTTATCAGAAAAGCTTTATCACCGAAGCATGCAATATTATTGATATATGATAGGGAGTTACTAGCCATGGTACATGATGTGACTAAATGGTCTCAATATCTTTTAGGACAGAAATTTATTATACAAACTAATCAAAAGGCCCTAAAGTTTCTGATCAAACATAAGTTACATACCAATTCCCAACTGATATGGCTAACCAAGCTCATGTACTTTGATTATAATATTGAGTATAAGAAGGGAGTAGATAATAAAATTGTTGATGCTCTCTCCATAGTATCAAGTGCTGAGCTCTTATCTCTTGTTATTTCTAATACCAACTCTGACCATTTACAAGCTATTGAGGAGAGTTAGGAAATTGATATAGAATTAAAGACTCTCATTGACCAGTTATAAGTTGATCCCGCTAGTTCTTCCAAGTTCACATAGAGAAATAACCAACTCAGGAAGAAGGGTAGATTGGTTATTGGCAAATCAGATCAATTAAGGAAGAACATTATCACTTTTTGGCGCTCCACTGCTCAGGGCGGTCACTCTGGTGTTAATGCCATATTGAAGAGGTTGCTAACTCTATTTTACTGGAAAGGTTTAAGGAAGGATGTCAAGTTGTTTGTACAGAGATGCGGTGTATGTCAGAAAAATAAAGCTGATTTAGCTGCTTATCCTGGTTTATTACAACCACTTCCAATTCCTGAGGTGGTATAGTCCAAATCAGCATGGACTTCATAGATAGTTTGCCTAAATAACTTGGTTATAAAGTCATTCTGGTGGTAATTGACAGGCTAAGTAAGTATGGCCATTTCATACCCTTGAAGCACCCTTATACTGCAGAATCTGAGGCTAAGGTGTTTATAGATGTCATAGTAAGGTTACATGGTCTTCCAGATTCCATCACTAGTGATATGGATGCTTTGTTCTTAAGCACTTTTTGGCAAGAGTTGTTCTCATTACAAGGTGTTCAGCTTAACATATCATCTGCCTACCACCCTCAATCTGATGGTCAGACTGAGGTCTTAAACAGGTGTTTAGAAACTTATTTGGGATGTTTTTTTGCTGAAGATGGTACTAGTTAATTCACTTGCCTTCCTATGGCTGAGTACTGGTATAATACTAGTCATCATTTTGAAATTAACCTTACTCCTTATGGTTGACCTCCCCCTCTACATCTCCCATACCTCTCTGGTGAGTCTTTTTCTACTAAAGTAGATCAAACTCTTCTCAATAGAGAATTGAAACTTCAACTTCTTAAACACTATCTTGTGCGGGTGCAACATAGAATAAAACAGCAAGTAGATACTCATAGAAGTGAGAGGGTTTTTATTGTTGGGTATTGGGTCTATTTTAAGGTGAAACCTTCCAAGCAAGTCAACGTTTCAGCTCAACCCTTCCATAAGTTAGCTGCAAGATATTATGGACCTTTTAAGTTTTTGAAAAATTGGGACCTGTTTCTTACACATTTTTGTTTCCAACTTCAGTCAAGATCCATCCAACTGTGCATGTTTTATTATTAAAGAGGTTTTATGAAGTTCCTTCCCAAATTACCTACCCTCCCACACTGATGTTGCTAGTCTTCATTGCCTAGATCATGAAGCTATATTACAGAGAAGGATGGTGAAGAAAGGTAATAAAACGGTTGCATAGGTGTTGGTTAAGTGGCATGGTATACCAGCAGATGCTGCTACCTAGGAGTTTCTTACTGTCCTCAATACTAGATTTCCTGATTTTGATCCTTAAGGCCAAGGATCTTTCATGGAGGGAAGTACTGATATAAGAATTGCAGGAAATTAGTTACACAGTGAAAGTGGAATTACTACTGTTGATATCTCAAGAAGTTAGTTAGTGCGCCATGTCAGCAAAGTAGTTTGTGAGGCAGTTAGTAACAATTGATAGTGATAGTCAGCTAGTATAAAACATTGTAATTCCATTCATTGCAGTTATCAATCAAATAATACAATTCAGTTTCTACACTCACTCTTCTTCATTTCTTATCTTCCATTCCCTATTGAGCTATTTCACTCGAATTCCTCTATAGAATTCCTGTCGTAGTTTGAATTCACTCGAGATTCTCATAAGTACCTTGAATTCTATTATCATAGTATATGTCAAAGTTATTAGGTTTTATCCTTCTACAATCCTAAAAGGACTATGAATCACTCTACAAACCTAAAAGGATTATGATCGATAATTTAGTTGATCGATTTATTTTTAATATAATAATTGGAGGAAAAAGTGACAAGACGATTTTATCTAAAGTAGAGACTTTTAATGAAGGGCAAAAGTTTAATTTAATTTTCTAAGGGTTAATATATTATAGATAGATGTATATGTATATGTAGATATTAAAAATTGGATAATAGCTAATGAGTTCATGTCACCAAGTAGACTCTACACTAGCGCTCCTATTGACACTAATTTCCTTCTTTCCTTTATCTGGAGTATGCTCGTTCAACAAAACCAAAAAATTAAAAATAAATAAAGAGAAAAAAGAGCAAGAGAAAGAATGCACAGATAGAAAGGGAAACAAAACAAAGAATAGAAAACTAAGAACAAAGAAGATAAGAGTTTGACAAAGTTCAAAAAGTATCTTTGTCGTACAAATGCTAAGAAAATAAATAGGGTAACTTACTTAATTTCATTACTATAGGAGCTGATTACTCCCTTTATCCAGTACTTTTTAGTATTATATAATATCAAGTAACCAACATTACTTATGCGAGATAATTTTTGAGTGACATGTGTACTCATAGGTCCCAAAAGTTAATTTAAAATCAGATTATAAAAAGTCAACATTCGAAGTACTTCTATTATTCCTATTAGGATTCTAACTAGAAGAAAATAGAAAGAAACTTAAAATTAAAAGAAGTTGACCTATTGATGACAACCTAGGTTGGTTATTTTAATAGTTTTGTTGAGTTTGAGATGTTGGAATTAGTCTAATAGTGTAATGATCGATTTCGCTGATAGTAAAAATTTCTTCAATAAAAGTATAAGAATCTCATTTGTCATAGGTGTTAGAATTAATTTTTTAGTATGGAAGTCATTAGATATGAATTAAGATCATATAATAATCCTAGTTCATAGTTAAGTTAAAAATATCCTTACAGATTGAGTTTTGGACTAAGTTTAAACTAGGGTCAACGTCAAATAATAATTACCCCTAGTATATAAAAACTATGGGCCCAATGTCTATCGAATTAAAGATCTTTAAATCTTCTTTCCAATGGATCCAATTATTTGATAATCTACTTTTAAAGTAAAAGGTTATGACCATATTTCTGAAGATTGTCCGTGCTTAAAAGTTGGGGCGACTATTTCTGGGAATGCGCAAGTATATAAGCCTATTTTTGATGAATTTCAATTCATAAACCTTAAAATTTCATTCCTAAGTCTAGGAGGGGATATTTGATCATGATTGAGGTAGAAGCCCTTCATTAATGTAATATTTTGACTTTCTTTTAGCATTGATTAATCTGTTCCTCATCTAGAATTATTAGAATAAGGAATTATGGTAAAATTCTTGTGGTTTAGAACCTTAGGTTCATGAAATTATGATAAAAACCTATGCGTAGGTATATTTTCACCTATAATTTATTTTAGGAAAAAGGGTCAAACATATCCCTCTACTTTGAAAAATTGGCCAACTATATCCCCAGTCATCTTTGGGGTCATATATACCCCTGCCGTTACAAAAGTTTACATGTGTGCCCTTCAACTAACAGAATAACCCAAATAAGACTAATTGATCCATTTTTAAAAAGACCCAAACCTGACCCGACCCATCAAAAGAACCCAAGAATTAGACGTACAATACGCGGTTTTCTCACATACGCGAGATTTCAAAGTTAGATTTTTTATCCCTCACGTTTGTAAGTTGAGTTTTCCCAACAAAATTACTATTCTTTCACTAATCATCACCAATGAAGTGTAATTGTGGTCGATTGTTAATCTTTACTAATTTTCTTAGGAATAGAAAATGTCACAAAATTGGTACTCTTTTCCGATGAAGTGTTCGCTGCATTGTCGTTGTCATTTTGATTTGGTGAATTAATAGTCAAAAACAAATAAATGATAAACAAACACAGAAGGGAAAACAATCAATGAAGATGCAAAGAACACTAATTGATGAAGAAGATGTAGAGCCAAGCCCTCCCAGATTCCCAAATGATCCTATAGTTGAGGATTTGCCCTTGACAGCTCCACAGGCTAGTCAGGACAGTGCATCAACTCAATATCAATCCTTCTTTGGTAAGTCCTTTGGTCAGTCCATCTTTGGTCTATCTCCAAATTATCCTGAGATTGATTATTGTGGTCTTGAAGTTGAACAAGGTGTACCTTGGAAGCCAAGAAGTGTTTCAAAATTCAAGTCTAGAATCTTACAAAGACAAAAGCAACTAAAACCAACCGGATCAAGACAAATCAAGTTTCTTTATGATGGTATATGTTCGACAAAACCAAGTGACTTGTATGCACAAAAATGGCTCTTATGGAATGGTAATGCATTACTGAGAGATAATTGCAACAATTAATAGTGGATAAACTTAAGATGAAAAAGGGTCATGGCAAGGCACAACAGTGAAAATTTGGTACTGGCAGTTTTTGTATTAATACAAGGGATGGTGACAATAGATGTTCTACCTTTTTTTGTAAAAATTGTTGAACTTGTATTTTTTTTTGCAATTTTTTAGGATAATAAGATGGCATCCCTAATGTAATGAACAAATTTGTGGTTCTGTTTTTATATATTTTAATGCTTGTATATTGTTATAGCTTGTGTTTTTTGCTATTTTTAATCAGTTTGTGGATCTGTTTATTGGTCGTATTTTTCCACTCTTCTAGATATAAAATATAGGTCAACACCAGAGATTTTTCTAATATCCCTGAGAATCGATCAAATTGATATAGATGGTGCAAGAGATACAAAAAAGTGAGAGTTTATATAACTTCTCACCCGTGGGCACAAAAATGATGTCTAAAGTTTACAGAGCAAAGTGCTCAATGCAATATGCTGGTCGCAAGCTTGTAACTAATTAATATGGGGTAATATTGTGTAGTCATTTGACATGGCATGTTTTACTATTTTTCACTAACTAGTTAGTTCTTTAACAATTAAATAGAACTCTTTTGTTGGACTTGGCTGTGAAACAAATAAGAGGGTCCTTGTGTTGGTGCGAGGCTTCTTGATATCATATCCAAAGAAAAAAGTTACAAGTAGCAGAACATTTGTAATGCCCCCAACAGAATAGTAAAAAAAATTAGCAGCAGCCTGATGCACAAAGAATCGCATGTTAGAAGGGCCACACCCCAAAGAGTGTGATGTAGACCGTTTACCCTAATGCAAACATTAGTGACTGCGTATCAAACCCGTGACCTATACATCACATGGAAAAAACTTTAATAAAGAACTAAAGAAGCATGTCACTTGTCAATTTATTTTTTTTACTACAGAAGCATGCCAACCTGTTCCGAGTTACCATTATTTTCTAGACCATAATATAGAAGCAGAGGATATTGGTCAACTTCTATACAACATATCCAGTGTAGCCCCTTGTACAATATAATTATTTTGTGGCATCCAGGGGGTAGAGTAACTTTCTTTAGAGCTAACATTTTGATTTTGTATCTGACAACATTTATGGTGGGATAAGTTATCCCATATATATGGTGGAATAACTAATATCGGGATAGCTAATTTTGAGATTGATTATCCTAAGATAACTTATCTCCAAATCTTAATAATTTTATTTGACATGCTGAATATATTTTTATCGTGATTCTTCAGGGGTTTCATAAAGCTTCATAGCATTAACTAATTGTGGTAGTCTTGTTGATGGGTGCCAAGGCAAAATTTATAATCGAGTCTATGTGCAGCAACCTTGAGTACTCTTTTTGGGTTCAATCTAGGACACATTGTGCTACTACTAAGTTGCACCATGTATTTCTATATCTGTGCACACTTTTTACACGTAACATATGACATTGGGATAATAGACCAGTTTTTGCTTACCTGTCGGACGCAAAGGTTTTAGTTAGAGCATTGGCTTTTAGCCTCTGCTTTGTCTTATGTTTCTATAGATATATGATGTATTCTGCTCCTGTATTATCTGCTCATTGTAAAAAGGAGTTGGAGGAACTACCTTTTCAATTTAATGATGAGGTAGTTTCAATTTAATAAGGCAACAAAACTTGAGTCAACAACCTTTGCTACTAGGCTTAGTGCTGTTGCATAGGCTTCTGAAGATTCAAAAACGATATGAATCATCCTCCTCCTCCATGTCGGTAAAGCCTGATCCACCAAAAACTAGGTTCTCATATTCTAATATTTTTGATGAGCTCTCTCTTTTCTTGCGTCATCTCTATAGTTTAATCAGCTCAAGTATCTGGTCGAGTCATGTTCTTAGAAGAGAATTTTGGAGAAAATTTGAACAATCATTTATTACGTGCACTATCTGATTCATATTTTCTTCCGGCATCTGACATATTTAGAACCCCAACACTTTTGTTCTTGACATCACGTTGGGAAGGACCAATAGACACTCCTCCAACATTGAATTCATCCACCTTAAAACATCTATTGTTCTTATGCAATTTTTAGTTTCTTCTCCAGAATTCAACTAAAACATTTTTCTGTTTCATGCTTACCTTTGCACCCAGTCTTTTTTTGGGGTTCTTTGAACTTTTTAGTCAAGATAATATTTATAGGAACTGGAAACTTTTGACTGCTATACTTATCTTGAGTTATTATAGTGCTTGTAAAGTCAATCTCATTAAGTATCATATTTTCTCATTTTAGAGCCCGACATGCATATTCTGAATCCTGCCAAATTACAATTATTTGTCATGATCAACAAGGGCATAAATTTGGATTAGATAGAATATGATGTATCGTATGTTCTAAATTTTTCAATGAAGTGACTCCAGCAAGCATAAGCTATTAGATTTTGACAAAAACTTAAGAACATGGATTATAATGAACCAGAAGACATGTATGTTTCTACCCATGAAAACAACTACCAAGTGTGAAAAAAATATTCCAATTTCTTAACCATCTTTATATTTTTCATATATTTAAAGTAAACTATTCCTATCTTGACAAGTAGGAAGGTTATTTCTGATAGACCCTTAACTAAAAACAAGGTATAGGAAACTATCTAAGCTGTTGATATAAAGTTATCCCGGAATAAACTCACATATAAAGTGCATACTTCTTTGCAACTATACATGTTAATTCAGCTATCAAAGTTCATCTATTAAGCAAGAACCACCATAAGAGAATAAAACTGATATAACCTAAAAAAAGGATTGAGCCACAAACTATAACCTGAAATAATAGTCTTAACTCTCAAGTACCACAAATGACTAACACAATTTGCAAATGCTATAACAATCTCCAGTTGGTAGCTCAAAAAGTTAACTAAAGAAACCAACAGGGATCTAAAAGCATCTTCCTAAACTAACAATGTATTAACCTGAGATAAGATATCACAAAAAACTAACCAACCAAAATATCGGGACTGCGTGCAAACACAACCAAACTCTGCACTAGTATGATATTGTCCGCTTTGATCCAAGCCCTCACGGATTTGTTTTTGCGCACCTCCCAAAAGTTCTCATACTAGTGGAGTTGGGTGACATACTTAAATATTGGGAATTCTCCCTCTATTTCTCCGATGTAGGAGATGTGGGATTGATTTGCTTCCCAACAATCCTCCCCTCAAACCAAGACCACATCACTTGTGACCTCCCCTTCAACGATAGTCCATATGAAGGGAACACGCCACTTGTACCGCTACTACCAACCAGTGGAACACGCCGCTTGACCACCACTTGTCAAGAAGACTTTCGATACATGATGAGTCTGGAAACTCTGAGATCGTCTGTCTACTGGTGGTCCGAGCGCTAGGGTGCTGGCAGCAGACTGTGCATTACTCCATGATATCTTATTTTGCCATCTATTTCCCTAGTTACCGCTCTGTGGCTGGCTGTGATTCTGATCCGTGGTTCTGGCTCTCTTTGCTTGCCTGTCTTTCTCTCTTGTTTTTGAAATTTTCTTTTTCTTCTCTTCTATCTGCTACATATGAACGGTCAGCCAAGCAAAGTCTAACTCCTTGTTCAACATAGCCCCCTGGCACTCAAGTACTAGGTTATCAACAAGGCCAAATGCAAATTTCCTCATCCGGGGTCTCATATTACAAGTCAACTCTGGTGTATAGCGGGCTAGTTTATTAAACTTCAAAGTGTACTCCTGGACACTCATACTGCCCTACTTCAGATTCATAAACTCTTCCTCCTTGGCCTCCCTCAACTCCAGAGGAAAGAATCGATTAATGAAAGCTTCAACAAACTCGACCCAAACTGTGGGCTCAGCACTCTCACCTTTTACATCCTCCCAGTCGACATACCACTGATTCGCAACATTCTTGAGCTGATAAGTTGCCAATTCCATCCCTTAAACCTCATCCACATGCATTACCTTAAAAGATCTTTTCTATCTCATCCACGAACTCCTGTGGATATTTCTCCACCTCAGTGCTAGTGAACTTAGGTGGGTCTATTTTCATGAAATATCCGACCCTAGTAGCCTCAGACGTAACAAATGCAGACCCAATATCTTCCGATCATTGAGACTGGTTAGCTACCAACTGTGTCAGTATATGAATAGACTGTCTAAATTTTGCATTTGAAATATCTCCTTGAGCAGTTGGGGGACGGTTAACATTAGTCCACAGAGCCCGAGGTGGACTGGTCGGGACTGGAGGGACTCCTGGAGTAGGGACAAGTTCTGGAGTATGAGCTCTATTACGGGTCTGCATCCCATGGGTGGGACGGACCTCATCTTCCTGAGCATTCTAATCGATGATACGACGTGGAGGCATAACTGTGTTTCTGAAATACAAGTGATCATTGATTAGGGGACAGTTCAGACTCTGAAGCAAGAACTAAATCACAAAGAAGGGAAACATTTCCTAAACGCCTAGCAGCCTCCTGCTTATAAGTGTGGCGTGCTACACACCCATAAACAGGACTCTATACGACGCGATTTCGCAGATACCCTGGGACCATGAATCGTGATTTGATACCAAGTTTGTCACAACCCAAATCGGGGCCATGATCGTGACGAGTATTCCGAACCATGAGGCCCGAAACACCCCCATCTGTCTGGTAATCATGCACACAATTCATATGATAAGATAAATGCGAAAGATACACAATATAAAGGAAACATGGTCAAGAATCATGCGAAAGTAATGATGGGAAATAATGTCCCAAAATCTCAACACAACATCTCTATAACGTCTGTGAAATCTCTACTACATGACTAAAATAAATGTCTATCCAAAAACTGGGACAAGGCCCCCAGTAGACCCAAAACTAATAAATGATAAATTAAACTGCAGACATCAGGCCTTCCAAAATATAGAAGGCTCACCACTAGATTCTACAATCTGTCGAAAGGAAATCTACTGGTTGTTTGGACCCCTAGACTGTGCCTCCACACCTGGGAGGAGAGGGGGTTAATACAAAAGTACTAGTACGCATAGAAATCAAAATAGAAATATAATATTTTTACACAATATAGGCGAGAGCCATTATAAAGCAGTTTCATATCAAATTATTTGAAAACACATGGGCATAATGTAATAGTTTTCAATACCAGTATAATGCAATTGAGCTAGGTGGAATACCCTACAATTGTAATTCCAAGACTATGTGGAATCCGCCTTTGGTCCTCGGCGGCCAAGCCTCCAATCCAAGTAGCCGCCAGGATTTGGAGCCTGTATACCCCCCATGTGAGTACACCACAGGGAATACCTCCATGTGAGATATCCCAATTATTTTATTATCCTCCCATGTAGGATACAATATCATATGACCTGCATCGGCAACTACGGTTTTCAGCGATGAGCCCTTTCACTCAAACGCCTTCTTCGGGAATCCAACCTTCGCATGAAAATTAATGCATTCAAACTTTGTTCAAATCAATCACATGTCATACTCTGTAGGGTATTGTCATACCCGACTTGCAAGTCAATCAGTATCATATCATTCTCTTTATTCAATCATCATATGCAATATATTTCAACATGAACAAAACAATCCCTCTCTTTGAAAGTCAAAAACCAATCCAAATCATGACATTTTTAGACATTTCATGACATGCATTTCAAGATGATTTCAAACGATTCATATCACATGAAAACTTAAAACAATATCATATCAAGAGAGGGGTTCCGTATAAATCATGCTCTCAATTTATCATCATTATGAAACACATGCATATCCATATATAATATATCAAATCACCTTGGAATTAGTCCTAAAGACCAAATAAATATCATAAAACATTACCTCTATATGCGAAAATTATAGGTGCTTCTTGAAGCCTACATTTTGGGGATTCCAAATATGTGATTAGTTTCTAAAACTCCCGGTTGAATCTTGAGTTGCTTGGGTTTTTATTTTGAAACCCTTTGGAGAATCCTTGAGCAATTTTAATGAATGAAGGTGTATTTTGGGGTCCTTGGAACTGAATTTTGTATTTTAGGGCTAAGTAAGGGTGGAAAAGGACCATTTTGCCCCAAAAATGGAGTGTTTAAGTCACTTGAAATCTTTACATAGGCACTGCCCATTCCATCGTCTATGTTTACATACACGTCGCCTAGGCTATTGCCTATGTTTTCTAGTGGCCATGGGCGATTGGTTAGGCGACGCATATCACTTTGAAAGGCCATAACTTCTTACTTGGGTGCCGGATTTTAGCAAAATTGGTATCGTTGGAAAGCTAACTCAGAAACCTGTCATTTTACACATAGTAGGCTTTCTAATTCGATGTATACAAAAAGTCATGGTTGATAGAAGTTGACACAAATTATAATGTCCACTTAATCTTAAATTGGTCGACGTAGTTTTCAACTCATCCTTGAGTCAGATGACCCCTATGGTCTAAATTCAAGCTTGAATGGATTCACATGCTACACAAATAATTAACATGTCATATTGGCATAGGATTTATGGCTTCAGGATTTATCAGCACATCAAAATCATGGTCTATCTTGTAGCCCGAAATGCGAGGCGTTACATTATCCCCCCTTAGGATCATTCGTCCTCGAATGATGATGCGGGACACAGACAGACATGATTTCAAGCATAATAAAGGACTAGGAAAGATAAGATAGGAATAGTACCTTCTGTCTCCTCCTCCATCAAAGCAAACAAATTAGGATATCTAATTCTCATGTCATCTTCTGACTCCCAAGTTGCTTCTTCGACTTTCTGATTCCTCCACAGTACCTTTACTGAGGCTATCTCCTTGCTCCTCAGCTTTTGAACTTGGCGATCTAAAATTTCAACGGCCTCTTCTTCGTAAGACAAGAAATCTATCACTTTGACACCCTTTACTGGCAATACCAAAAAATGATCTCCAATGCATTTCTTCAACATGGATACATAGAATACCGGATGAACGGAACCCAAACTTGCAGGCAATTCTAGCTCATAAGCAACTGGACCAATCTTTCTCAGAATTTGATATGGCCCTATATAGTGATGGCTCAATTTACACCTTTTTCCAAACCTCATAACTCCTTTCATAGGAGAAACCTTGAGAAACACCCAATCACCAACTTTAAACTCTAGTTCTCTTCTCCGAATATCGGTATAGGACTTCTGATGACTCTGAGCAGTCTTGAGTCATTCTCTAATGATATTCACTTTCTCCATCGCCTGATAAAAAAGATTAGGCCCATATAATTGGGTCTCACCCACTTCATACCATCCTATTGGAGACCTACATCTCTTCCATACAAGGCCTCAAAAGCAGCCATCTTGATGCTGGCATGGTAACTATTATTGTAAGCAAATTCAACCAGTGGCAGGTGATCTACCCAACTACCTTTGAAATCAATAATGCATGCCCTCAACATATCCTCGCAGGTCTGAATAGTACGCTCAGGTTGCCCATTCGTCTGAGGGTGAAAAGCTGTGCTCAAATTCACTTGTGTACCTAAACCCTTCTGAAAGGATCTCTAAAACTGAGATAAAAACTGCGTACCTCTATTGGATATAATGGACACTGGTGCCCCATGCAACCGAACTATCTCATCAATGTAAATCTTAGCATAACCCTCTCCTGAATAATTAGTCCTCATAGGCAAAAAGTGGGCTGACTTTGTCAACCGGTCTACAATCACCCATATAGAATCATACTGTTTTCGGGATTTTGAAAGTCCTGTAATGAAGTCCATGTTTATCTTCTCCCACTTCCATAAAGGCAGGGCTATCTCTTGGAAAGTACCACCTGGCCTCATGTGTTCTACCTTCACTTGTTGATAGTTCAAACACTTAGACACAAAATCAGCTACATTAAATTTCATGTTATTCCACCAATACAAGGTGTTCAGATCATGGTAAATCTTAGTAGAGCCTGGGTGAACGACATACCTCGAAGTGTGCACCTTATTAAGGATTCTTTCTCGCAGCCCATCAATATTCAAAATGCACAATCTACCCTGAAATCTCAGAATACCATCACCACCAATTTCAAATGACATAACCTTTTGTTGACCCACATCTTTCTTGATTTGCATCAATATGGGATCTTTAGCCTGCTTCTCCTTAACTTCAGCGCAAAGGGATGACTTAGCTAACTCATGAACAATCACCCCTCCATCTTCGGAACCTAAGAGTCACACTCCCAAATTTGCAAGGAGGTGAATATCCTTCACCATCTCTTTCTTTCCTTCTTATACATGAGAAAGGCTGCCCATAGACAACCTGCTGAGGGCATCGTCTACAACATTTCCCTTGCTCGGATGGTAATGCAGACTCATATCACAGTCTTTCAAAATTTCCATCCAATGCCTCTGCTTGAGGTTTAATTCTTTCTGTAAGAAAACATACTGCAAACTCTTATGATCGGTATAAATATCAACATGCACTCCATAAAGAAAGTGCCTCCAGATTCTAAGTGCAAACACCACGGCTGCTAACTCCAAGTCATGAGTGAGGTAATTATGCTCATGCACCTTTAACTACATAGATGCATAAGCTATCACCTTACCATGCTGCATCAATACACAACCAAGTCCCATACGGGATGCATCACAATAAACTACAAAACTATCTACACCCTCGGGAAGGGTCAAAATAGGAGCAGTAGTCAGCTTGTCCTTCAACTTCTCAAAATTGTTTTCACATAAGTCAGACCACACAAACTTTATCTTTTTCTGAGTCAGTTTAGTAAGTGGAGCAGCTATGGAAGAAAAACTCTCTATGAACCTTCTGTAATATCCCGCCAAACCCAAGAAGCTCCAAACATTGGTTGGAGTCGTGGGTCTGGGTCATTTTCTCACTGCTTCAACTTTTTGGGGATCCACTCTTATCCTGTCACTGGAAACAATATGCCCCAAGAAGGCAATAGCATCTAACCAGAATTCACACTTGGAAAATTTGGAATACAACTGATGATCCTTAAGGGTCTGAAGAATAATTCGAAGGTGATTGGAGTGATCCTCTTTACTCTTAGAATAGATCAGGATATCATCAATAAATACAATTACGAACAAGTCAAGAAACTGATGGAATACTCTATTCAGAAGATCAATGAAGGCTGTAGGGGTTAGTTAACCCGAAAGACATGACTAGAAATTAATAGTGACTATATTGGGTTTGAAAGGCTGTCTTGGGAACGTCTGACTCCCTAACTTTCAACTGATGATAAACCGAATGAAGATCTATTTTTGAAAAATACTTAGCACCTTGAAGCTGGTCAAAAAGATCAACAATCCTAGGAAGAGGATACTTATTTTTAATCGTGACCTTATTCATCTAACGATAGTCTATACACATACGAAGAGAACCGTCTTTCTTTTGCACGAAAAGTATAGGTGCACCCTAAGGGGACACACTGGGGCGAATAAAACCCTTATCTAAAAGGTCTACCAACTGCTCTTTAACACTTTTAGTTCAGTGGAGGCCACTCTATATGGCGGAATAGAAATAGGATGAGTGTCTGGCAACACATTAATGCCAAAATCTATTTCCCTATTAGGTGGTATCCCTGGGAGATCTTCGGGAAAGACTTCTGGAAACTCATTCACTACAGGGACTGACTGAAAAAAAAGATTTTTAACTCTTAAATCTTTTACTCGAATTAGATGGTACATATAGCCTTTGGAGATAAGCTTTTGGGCTCTAAGAAAAGAGATAAAGTGACCTCTAGGTTCCACAGAACTCCCTGCCCATACAATTGGTGTCTTATTTGAAAAAAAAAATGACCTCTCGGGTTCTGCAATCAAGGGTGGCATAACACGAATGGAGCCAGTCCATCCTAAGGATGGCATCAAAATCTACCATATCAAGTTCTATAAGGTCGGCCACAATATCCCTACTAAGAATAGACACAAAACAATTTCTATAAACCCTTCTAGCAATAATAGAATCACCTACAGAAGTGGAACCAGTAAAGGGTTCTTCAATGACTTTGGGCTCAAACCCAAAACCAACAGCCACATAGGGGGTCACATAAGATAAAGTAGACCCGGAATCAAGCAATACATAGACATCACGAGAAAAATTTGTAACATACCGGTGACAACATCTGGTGAAGCTTCTGCCTCCTGGCGGTTAGTCAAAGAATATAACCGGTTGCGATCGCTCCCAGTAGCTGAAGGGGCACCCTTAGGAGGAAGAGCCGTGGGGGCAGCTTGGGGCCTAGTCCCCCTTGTATTTCCTTCAACAGAAGGGCAATCTCTCTGAAGATGTCCCACCTTGCCACAAGTATAACAATTTTTCCCCTTCAAAAAATACTTCCCTGGGTGATTCCTCCCACAAATCTCACACCGTGGATAAGTACGACACTGTTGGGCCACACTTTCCTACGACTGAGTATCTAGGGCTCTGATCCATGATGAGTCTGGAAACTCTGAGATCGTCTGTCTGCTGGTGGTACGGGCGCTGGGGCGCTGGCAACAGACTGTGCATTAATCCATGACTTCTTCTTTTGCCATCTATTTCCCCAGTTACCGCTCTGTGGCTGGATGTGATTTTGATCCGTGGTTCTGTCTTTCTTTGCTTGCCTGTCTTTCTCTCTTGTTTCTGAAATTTTATTTTTCTTCTTTTTTATCTACTGTATATGAATGGTCAGCTGAGCAAAGTCTAACTTCTTGTTCAAATAGTCCCCTGGCACTTAAGTACTAGGTTATCAGTAAGGCCGGATGCAAATTTCCTTATTCGGGCTCTCATATTACTTGTCAACTCTGGTACATAG
>NC_061112.1:39091540-39107448 GCF_002878395.1 Capsicum annuum | reverse complement strand
AGGTCGATTACCTATACTATTCTGAGATATGGTCATAGTAGGCCTATTCCCTAGCCCCAGTCTAAACCTGGGTGTAGGAGCACTAACAAATAAAGATACAGGCACAAATGGATGACTTGGAAACTGAGGGTGACTCCCTCCATAGGATCTAGTCTGACAGAACCCCTGCTGCTCAGATCTGACTCTCTTATTTTCTCTTATCTTCTCTCTCTCTCCTTAATCTTATCTGCTTTGATCTGTTTGGCATGAATCATCAGTCTGGAAAGATCCATTTCTCTATTAAGCATAGCAGATTGACATTCTTTCACAACATAACTGGACATCCTAGTCATAAACTTACTCATGCTAGTACGAGGGTCCGCCATTAGACTGGGAGCATATTTAGACAGCAGACTAAACTTAAGATAATATTTTTTAACTGACATAGAACCCTGTCTCAAGTTTATGAACTCCTCCAACTTTACTTCCTTTATCTCTGATAGAAAGAAGGCATCATGAAATAATTTCCAAGTCATGGAAGCGGCATCCTCCCCTATATTCTTCTTCCACATTTCCACCTAGTCATACGCAATATCTTTCAAATGGTAAGAAGCCAATTCTATAACCTTCTCTTCCATTATAAAGGGCTTAGCGCAAGGAAAACAAGCTAGCCAAGATTGGTATGCATAATCTGGGTAGTCTTTTTTACCTCATCGATATACTCCTACGGGTCCACACCTGCCCTCGAACCATAAAATTCTGGCGGATTCATCCACATAAAATCACAAATTCGAGATGTGGCTGAATTACTCTCTTGCGAATGCAAAACTGCGGCCTAGGTGTTGGCCTGAGTATTGGCAGTAACAGCCTGGGCTAATGCCTAAAAGGCTTCCCAAAACTCGGCTTGAGACACCATTTCATTCGAACGATCAATAGGTTCAGGTTGTTTGTTATAGTTTTTGTGGGCTCAACAAGGAGGCATTTTCTGTCATAAGAGAGAATAAATTAATAGCAGAGAGAGACAGGTATAGGCATGATAGATTCTAAATAAATGAAACACCTTTTCCAAAAATGTCCCGTAGGACTCTTCGAACCTTAGGCTATGATACCAAGTTTGTAATGCCCCGAGATCTCATCCCGTGATGTGACACGGTGCTTAAGGCTATATGTAACCCAAGCTAACCTGCCGATCATATTACTACCTCTAAATCATCATCAACCTAGATAATTGTATCAAAATAATGAGAATACATGACATCAAGTTCGTTCAAAATGTATAGAAATACCAAACTGTACAAAACAAGCTCTAGAAAACTTTACATACAGATACACTAGTCTGACAAGCCCCTACTACTCAAACCGATAAGCCATTGGGACAGATCCCCAAATGACACAAACTAGTCTATACGTGATAACAAAAAAATATCAACTAATATTTGAGAAAGGTCCTCGAACCATGAGGACTCACCAATAAAAAGATGTAGATGAGGTACTCGAAGATCACTGACGAAGCTGGGACTGAGCACCAGAACCTACATTACGAGAAAATGTAACCCAAAAACAAATATATGGGTTAGCACTTGAGAATGTACTGAGTATATGGGGGTGTATGAAATAGCTTAAAAATAACATCATTTGTCTAAATATCATATATATGCTGTCAATCACGTCTCACTTGGCTTGATTATCATGAAATAACATTCTCACCAAATATGAAATGTGAAATGTATAATAGGAAATCTTATGAAAACATTTCACTTATTCAAACTCATTCATTTCATGACTCGGAATGACTTCGTAACTCAAGAAACTTAACTCTTATGGACATGGGAGGTTCTTATAACCGACATAAACCATGTGATCTATGCGAAGTCTAAAGTTTTGCCCTTCTAAGGAAGGAACCCCACATTTACAGGAGCGTCGTACTGTTTCCAGGGAGTACAACCTCATCCTTCGGCCCATATATATCATATCATCATATCACCATCTCATTATGTATCAAACCTACAGTGGTACATAGTTTTGGGAAAAGTACCACACTTCCCACTCGGTGCTAAATACTACTCCCGAACTCAGCTCAGAACGCGTTAGTAAATCTACCTCAGTCAAATCAGCGGTCTATCAGGAAGACCAAATCATATATTTCAATTTACAATTTATAAACACTTTGTGGATTCCTAACCCAACTTTGACTCAAATTCAACCTTTATCAATATCAAAATCATCTAGACTCTACGAGATCAAAACCAATGTACTCAAATGATCATTGTTTCAATTCAACAATTAAATCATGACAACAGCTTTTGAAAGCACTCAAGGACTTCAAATCATAGTAAAAACATGCATTTCGTAGTATAACTCAAATCATGACTCTTAGCTCAACAGCCTTTGGAAATATAAATTCATGATAATAATTTACAACTCGTAGCATAAATTCTCAATTCAAGAAATAAGATAATAAAGTAATCATGTTTATCACTTTTGGACAATTCATAATTCCATATATCCTTCATAAAGGAATTTGGGTGTATACCCACTTCGTAAATTATATGAAATTCATCAATAGAAATCAACTTTTTTGGGCACAGGAATGAAAGATAATTCTTGTTCAAACCCCACATACCTTGATTATAAATTAAGATGGAAAGAATTGTTTGCAACTCCTTTTTACACACTTGAGTTAGCGTTCTTGATAACCTTGACTAAGAAATTTTGAATCTTGAATCAATTTATGAAATCTCTGGTTGAATTTTAAGATATTAGAGAAGATTTAAAGTTAGAATTGAGAGAATTTAGAAAGAAACCCTAATTGTTGAAATGGAAGAAAGAAAAATAAGCAATCAATCCTAGGCTAGGTAGTTATAGAGGCTAAAAGAGGCAAAAATGACCAAAATACCCTTTTAAAAAATATCTCAAATTTGTAGGTCGGGATATGCGATGGTGGGCTCCGACGGACTGTCGGATACCCGACAGTCCATAGGATACCCGACGATAACGTCGGTCCTCTCTGTCATATTCTTTCTAGAAATTGGAAATCTGAAGCAAGTTCGACAGTGCTGGTCAATGGTCTATCGTATGTCTGATGGTCCATCGGACCCTACTATTGAACTTTTCTAGAGAATTGGGTTCCTGCCTCAAACCAACGGTGGGGTGCGATAGTCCGTCGGAGACCCGATGGTACGTCGATCCTGACCGTCGATCTGGTCCAGTGACATGGTCCACTTACTCAATGCAATGGTGCTGGGTGACGGTACCGTCAATAGCTCGATGGTACGTCAGACGTCGTCGTTGCACCTGGGCAATTTGGACTATATTCTATTTTTCTAAAATTTGGCCATAACTTCTTACTCCGATCTCTAATTTTGATGAAATTGGTATCAATGAAAAGATTATTCAATTATCCACATGACAATAAGTCAAAATTAGTGAAATTCCAGTCGGTTAAAACATTATTCACTTTGGAAGTCATTCTTACACCCTCTAAAGATGGATTTAAGCTTAAGGAACGATTGGGATATTGCATGAACGCTGCTTAAGATGGTAGTTGAGTATTCCTCACTGAGGTGGAGTACACCTATTTTTGGCTAAGTTTGTATTTCTCCAAATCACTAGATTTTTTTATGACTAGTGCGGTTTGCACCCTTGGTGAATTCTGGAGTATGTTTTGGTTATTTATTCCCTCTAATATATATGGAGTTAGTTGTTGTGTTTTCAGTTGGAGATTTATCCTTCATTGTGATTTTTCTCTTAAGCTACAATATGATTTTTGCTCTGACATGATCCAGTAAGGATATGTTTGATGTTGATTCTAAGGTCAATTGAGTATTTATCCTTGGATCAGACTTGTTTGTGTAGTTTTTGGTTTGAATACTTTGAATGTGATTTGGAGTTTATGATTAATTTAAAGTGTGGATGTTTACCCATCTTCAGGTTTGGTTTGTATAGTGGAGAATGAGTAATTTAGCCTTGGTGTTGAGATTTTTAGAAAAAAGTTTTAGATCTTGGGTGAAACTATAGTTTTTATACCCATCTAAGTTGGGGTTTCAGCTATAGGCTGGCTAAATATACCCCTAGCATACCTACTCGATCTTATTCAGTTCTAATGGATTATGGTTGATATGTGTTCAGATGATAGTCTGTGGACACGATATTTATTCCTCCAGCTTTGACCTCGCATTCCACTTATCATTAGGATTTTTTGGATGATTTATTCGGCTAGAGTAGTATGCATGAATTAAATTCAACATGGATTCATCCTTGATTGATAAGACATCTGGGAGAGAATCATTATGTGGTTAGTATGTGTGCTTTAGACCCCCGACTGTCATCTTAGAGGGTCATCTTGACTAATTGTTACATTTCCATATATTGCAGACATTGGTCTTCTCCATTTTTGTATCCAGGTAGCACCTTATCGGCTTATACTCATGTTTTCCATTATGGATTTTTTATGGTGGATCATCTTCAGTTCTTTGAGATTAGAATCTTAGAAGTGCATAGACAGGACTCAGGTGACTTTTTTTCTTAATTCAAAGTGGGTAGCAAGGAAATGCGAAATAAAGTTCTACTTAGATTTTAGAGTTGGTTGCATGGTCATGCCTTGGGTTGCCTTTGGCTTGGAAGATATTTCACTTGGTTGTGTAGGTATCAGTATGTTATCAGTGTATTGTGGTTCAAATTTCTGAGTATTAGCCTTCTGTGGTTTAGTTGAAGGTCGGTTAGGGGATAAGGTTGACTTTTGGCTGTTTGAGAAAGAAAGAAAACTAGTTTGTGTAAAAAGGGATACATGTGGCAAAAATCCTTACAAGTGTTCTCTCTTCTTAGAGGTTATCTGAGGAGTCTTGTTTAGAGGATGTGGTCCTAATACCTTAACCCTTGGAGTTTTCGTGCTTCCTCTATCCATTGACTTTTTTAGATGAAAGTCCTGTTTACACTAGATATTCTAATAACCCTCCAAGTTATTTTCTAAATTCACATGTGTTTTCATTATTTTGAGCCTTCCTATAGTGGCTAACTGCCAATTATATCTTGTCGGAACTATTGGTTTGATTATTGGACAATTTATTTTATTTTTAGGATCATTTACCTATTTTGGAGCTTTTGATGTTTAGGATTTGGTATCGGATAAAAACTCTTAGTAGATGATCTTAGATGAGAATTCCTTTGAAGTCATCATCTCAAGAACATTGATTTTAGGCTAGGGGAACCCTTAATTTAGGTCCCAAGACTTCTGAACTCGTTTTGGGCTACTGACGATTGTGTCAAAATTTAACTATAGGTGGGCCCCATATTTTGTCGAAATGATCTATAAGGAAAGTTTTAATGGTTCCATTGATTATTTTCTTGATTCGTATGTGTTTTTAGTATCTTAAGACTTCCTATAGTGGCTAAAAGCCAATTATGACTTGTCGGAACTATTGGATTGATTATCAGACAGTTTATTTGGATTTTAGGATCTTTTACCTATTTTGGAGCTTTTCATGTTTAGGATTTTGTATCGAACAAAAACTCCTAGTATATGACCTTCGATGAGAATTTCTATTGTTTCATCGGCTTGAGAACAATAATTTTAGGCTAGGGGAATGCTTAATTTAGGTCCCAAGACTTCTGAACTTGTTTTGGGCTACTGAAGATTATGTGAAAAATGGAACTATAGGTATTGGCCCCACATTTAGTCAAAATGATCTACAATGAAAGTTTTAATTGTTCCATTAATTATTTTCTTAATTCGTATGTATTTTCAGTATTTTGAGCTGAGTAAAAGCCAATTATGACTTATCAGAACTGTTGGTTTGGTTATCAGACAATTTATTTGGATTTTAGGATCATTTACCTATTTTGGAGCTTTTGATGCTTAGGATTTGGTCTCGGAAAAAAACTCCTAGTATATGACCTTAGATGCAAATTCCTACGGTGTCATCAGCTCGAGAACATTGATTTTGGGCTAGGAGGACCTTTAATTTAGGTCCAAAGCTACTAGCAATTGTGTGAAAAATGGAACTATAGGTGTTGGCCCTTTATTTAGTCGAAATGATTTATAATGAAAGTTTCAATGGTTCCATTGATTCTTGAATGCCAAATTTGTATGGTAGCATAGTTTATTTGCACAAATAGGGCTCTGAATGAATTCGGAGCACTCAATCGAGATCTATTCTAGACTTGGAAAAAAGTCTAGAACAATTCACCTGATAGGTCCGCTTAAGCTTCTATTGGGCCACTTTAGCTCTCAATGCTTTAGTGCCTATGGGTTGCTTTAGTGACCCTAGCCTAATCTTAGGAGTCCACTCTAGCAGTCAATGGATGCTAAAGTAGACACCACTTTAGCGGTATTGGGGTTGCTTTATTGGCTCTCGCTTATACTACCAGACCGCTTTAGCGGTTGAGATGCCAATTTAGTTTTCATGACCTAAAAACAAGGGTTGTGATGACACTTGTCATTGTAAAACTTGACAAGTAATCATATTATCCAAACTGATACACAAAGGGGAAAAGGACCATAATAACCCCAAGGTAAGGCTTCTAGAATGAAACCTAACCCTATAATATATTCCCAAAACTTGGTGTCAATAGTTAATCCATTATAAGTATAATCAAAATAGGATAAAACTGTCTTTGAAATTTCATAAAAACATAGTCTAATATAGATAAGATAGAAGTGAATTTTGGATACCTGAAATCAACCACTACCTTGAAGCCTCCATTAGACGCCCGAATCAACCAAACTGAGGTCCGCTTAAACTAGGAACTGCACCAAAAGGGCATAGTAGTCCTGTGTACGGTATACTTATACTCAGTAGGTATCATAGGCCTACCGAGTAAAGTAGATAATAAAACATACAAAATACACAAAAATGGTACATCACCTGCAATCAGAAAATGTCCCAAAATTGTAGCCCACACCACTTGCTGTAACAGATCTACAATATCCACATATAATATAATAAAGCTCCGAAGAAGAACAAGATTATACATTTATACCACATATGAGCAAATGAACAAGGAGAACAACATATATTAGAAATAAAGTCAAAGTAAGAGAAGATAGAACAGTGTATAGGTAACGAGTCAAAACAGAATACGCAATAACATCAGAAGCATACTATAGTAAATACAATAAATATGATGATGATGATAATGATGATTATTAGGTAATTCACGAGGTTGTCACACAATCTCAAGATCATCACATAGCATTCGAGACCATTGCACAGTCTCTATATAAATCTTTGGAGCTAAAGCTACAAGACATAGGACCCATAAGGGGTTATTCAAACCATCTTCAATCCATTTATCATATCTTCTCCCAAGCACATTCCTCGGGGATGGTTTTATAAGATGTCACTATAACTTCTCCTTGGTACATCCCTCGCGGAGGGTTTTAAAAAGGGGTTTCTAGTGTTTCTTAGTATTTCATAGTGACATCATTTGATTCATGAATTTGTATGATGTAAGGATGTCATGCTCACAACCAATCACAATGAGTATTTCCACAAATAATCACAATCATTATTTCCATAATCTAACCATAATTATACCAACTACGTGATCCAAATATCCACTCATTATTTCCAACTATTCATGAATTTTCATATGTTTCATATGCCAATAGAGTATGAATAAATCACAACACACAATGGGTGCCACAACATGATATTTCATCAAATAAGATATAATTATCATCATGTATATAGGCTATCAACATAACAAGGGACCACACACAGTCACACATAACATATATTATTCCTAAACACCACATAAAAACATATATTGGCCCCCACACTGGCTCAACAAAATAAGATATCCATTTTTCATAATTATTTTCCACACCCTTCACATGTATTTTGTATACAAATTAACTACCTGGACTAGTATGAAAAAGTTTAGTCATAACCTACCTCGAATGCTGAAACCAGTCCACTATGCTTCAATCAAAATGTCTTAAACTTCAAGAACGAACCCAAAATCAACTAAAACACCAAAATATGGAATCTAAACTTCAAAAGAGAGCCAACGACACCCATATTGCCTAGTTTCAACTCGGGGTCAAAATAGTATAGGGATCAATCATAGTATTATGGATTCACTTTACAATCATCTTTGCATACATATTACCTATCACCAATATTATATTTATCAGCCATATGGGGGGTCAAATAATTATAGATGATGAGTATTACTTGCAATATGTTGTGTGTTGAATTGACCTTCCAGGTTATTGGGAACATTTTATGTACTATTTTTCCAAGTCAGTCATTTATTGTATTGTGTTGTTATATTAAGGTTAGTTTGTGATAGTTTGATTATTGGACTGGTCTTGAGATTTGAGGAATGATTCTGATTCTTTTCTTCATACTTGATGTACTATGGATAATTATCTCATATTTAGACTTATAGATTAGATATCTTGATTATATTAGTACTAGTTTATACGATGATTGGGAGGCCTTAATATACTAGTATGACTAATTTATGTTGTGACTACTTTAGGTTGTACCTTTGGGTTAGCCTTATTTATAGTTATGGTATTACCGTAAATCCCTCCCTTCCGTCAATTATTCATGTTGTATATCATTCCTTGGTCTTGAATACTATTATATATCCTTTTTCTTCTAGACAATGATATATTGAATAGTGCTTAGGTTGTAAAATGCGACTGGAAAAGGATATTTAATCGTCATTGTCTACTTAGACTTATAATGTTAGTTTTTTGGATAACTGGGTATATTATATATTCTTGTTTTTATGTAATTATACTTTAATTATCTTTTGAGCTCAGTTGCAGTGGCCTAGTGAGTACCATGTGCTTGGTAATCATTTCATAGTACACTTTTACAACTGCCAGACCATAGTATGGTTTCTCGACGTTGTTGTTTGAGTTGTGTGGTGTATTTATTATTTAGAGACGTAGGGTGAGATCTTGACATTTGGTATATTAATATCTCTCTTATATGTACTAGACTAATCTCCATTTTGTATTCATAAATGGGCCGTATTAATGTATTCATTTAGTGCTTCATTTGGTAATCTTATTACATTGGAAGCTCTTATACTGCATTCTTCCTCCTTTTCTCTTGGTAGTCTTTTACTAGTAGTTCTGGACTATATGGTTGGCTTGCCTACTGGTTGGTCATAGTACGTGTCGTAATGAACTGAGTAATGGGACCATGACATGAAGTTTATGAAACGTACATAATTTTCAAGTACTAACATATCTTAGTTAAAGCCATCAAAATCATTCATAAAAACTTTGAATGAGAACCATAATCATAGTTATTTGGTGTGATCCCGACATCAGGAGTTAACAACAATCATAACTAAAATACATCATTTAAAACTATGTTATGGTCATAAAGATGAAAGAATTTCTTACTGAAAACCCATATACTCATTTGATAGAGAATTTTAAACTGAAGTTTTGAGGATGTAAGCATACGGACGAACCCTGGGTATAATATTTGAAGAAACTTAAGAGACCTAAATTGCTTCTTGGTTCTAACTTAGGAGATTTAATTATGAGTATGAGGGAATAGTTAACTATTCAACCTTTAATATTCATATGTGAAAGCCAAAATGACATTGTATAGGGCTTGAAAGAATGGGAATAAACCAAATAATACTTTAAAAATTACAAATGATATTGTTGGTGTCTTATACCAAGACTCAAGTCATCATTCTTAGGTTTAAACTGAGAGTCATGAATCCACTCATAGGTTTTGACCTGACAAGACCCAAACTAGGGTCTTGTCCTAATGGGCATCCCAAGTCCGAGCAGGACCAAAGACTACCCCTGTTACCCAACCCAGCCTACAGTCGCCTGCCTTGAGCTGGATTAATTTCAATCATATAACAAAATAGTATAATTATCCAATAATAGACTCTGGGATAGGCCTATGACTGAGACCAACCAAAATGAGTCCAATCATCAAAATTCAACCAATAACAAAACAAACCATAAACCAACAACCAAATAATAACCTAGTTCCTGTCTTTAACCTAATATAAAAGAATAGAACAATCATAAATTTAGTGCAACGGTATCATACCCAGTACTAATTCAAATACTAAGGCTTACTCCACTACCGATCCCACCTATTCCAACCCATAGTAGTTGCACAAAAATCTTTAATAAAAAGAAAACCAATATCCAGTTGGTACATGCCCCCAACCATAGACAAAACCAATATCCATAAAACAACCAAAGTACGTAAAAACATCCATGATATAAAATAGAGCCTTTAAGAGTATAGAATCTTACCACTTAAATCCAATAACCAATCCTGAATACATACACTTAGTTGGAGAAGTAGAATGGTCTATTACTGAATTGTGTGGGGATACAGCCATCCCATGATGGGTTAGCGGGTGAACTCTAGAAAGAAAATCATGATAAGGATAAAATAATGCCAACCATTAAAACCAAGTAAATCAATCGTATGCATTCACAACCATAAATATTTATATATAACTATGCCGGGAAAGAAAGTTGGGTTTAGTAAGCATTTAAAACCATTAACTTGGGTATATGTAGCTTAACCATCCTAGAACCCTCCATGGGCTATATGGGTACTGTCTAAACCCTGAACGGGCCTCGATGCATGTAGCTACATGAAACGGAGATACCATAAGAGTAGGGGATTCCCAAGTACACTTTTCTCTCCATGATACATACATATAGTGTACTTAGAGGATTCTCGTGTACCTGATAGTATCATATAAGGTCGCTATGACCAACCACCATGTAGGAAAACATGAGTCTCTAGTGTCCTCCATTAGACTCACACCTTCACGATTAGCTATCACACCCTGGTATTATTGCCCAATTAAAACCATTACCATCGAACAAAACCATTATACCATTATTATTAACCAATTATATGAGTAGTGGTATCTTCATACCAACTATAGCTTGTAAGAAATGTCCTTAGAAAACCTTTCATAGTATAATGGATTCCATGTACCCATAAATTACCTTCTTTAATTGCTTGTGGGATTCTCATGTACCCCACAACATTATTTATTGAAGTGTTTGCTTGGAGGATTCTCTTGTACCCCACAAGGTTTTCAATTGTACCAACCATGACCACCAAACCCTTACAATTTAACCATTCCAAAACCATTTATACCATTTAGGTTTCCTTTACCAAGTTATACTATGCAATAGTTCCATTAAATGTCCAATAATATATTAAAAGAATTCTCATAGGCATTTTATCAAACATGTTGGAGGCATAGTGTTTCCAAAACCAAATCCAATTACCAATTAACCATTCACATGCAACCAATTGTCCAAACCACCATCAAAGCATGTAATTACATAATTAAAACATGGGAAAACCATAATCAAATATTTAATACCAAACCTCCAATACATATATGAAAACCCCAAAATCATACAAAAATCATTCCATGAAAACATTGCATAAAACATGCCTTTAGTTGGAACTAATAGTGAGGGTGGAGTAACTTTTCTTAGATTAGAAGATGATGGAGAGAAATTACCTTAGAGACCCCCAAATTGATCCTCTAGATGAAACCCTAGCCTTCTTTTACCCAAGAGACTTAAAGTGAATTAGAGAGTGTTTTAAGGGAGTTTCTAAGTGTTTAAGAATAGAATAATAGGGTAACTAATGTCCCCTATATGATAAATTTCATTGGGACCCAATGAGTTAGGAAAGAAAATGTTTAAATTACCCCCAACCTAAATTGTGTAAAACGTCGTCAGATGATACGACTCTACCATACTAGTCGTACCATCTAATACAAGTGGTACCCACCACCCGTACCCTAGGCCTCCCCTTGTACCCAATACTGTGCACCATATGGCTTACCTAAACTAAGTCGTACCAAACCATATGATCAATACCCTAAAATATATCCCAGGTAGAACAGAATCAGAGAAAGTTTGATCACTACCTACCGTACGAGTTTGTGGTATAACTCATACCCTATCTTATGGTTCTCATAGTGAGCAACACATATTCACATCCTAGATAGTTTACTAAGTTGTAGATTAAGGAAAAGAAAAACCTAAACTATGCAACCAGTCAACAATCATATGACTCGTACCAACCAAGTCGTACCCATTTCATAAACCAATCCAACCTATCAACCATCTCTGGTTTTCATATGACAAGGCTTACCACTCATACCCCATCACACGACTAGTTCCCATAAGTTATATATGGCCCAAAATCCAGAAATCCAGAAAATCTTCTAAGGGTCCTAAACCCAGGGTGATTTAGTCTCCCCAACTAGGATCATTCATCCCTGAAAGACGAACAAGGAAGTACAAACATGATTCATTTACAATATTGAATATCAATCAAACCTTAAACAAACTCAGAAAATAAAGATGTTATAAAGAACACATACCTTCTGCATGAATATCATGAGTATAAAATAAATATGAATATTTGGATTTTATGTCCTCTTCTACTTCCTATGTAGCCTCTTGCAGCTTGTGTTTCCACCATAGAACCTTTGTCGAGGCCACATCCTTGGTCTATAACCTATGAACCTATTGATGCAAAATCTCAATTGTAACCTGCCTAATCCTTACAAAGAAACCACTAAAGAAGGATCACCAAGATATTTTATCAACATAGAGAAATGAAATACTTGATGAATGGAGTTCAAACTAGAAGGAAACCCAAATTCTCACGCCACATTACCAGCCCTCTATAAATCCATATAAGGGACAAGATAACAGAGACTGGGCTTTGCTTTTTTACCAAACTGTGTCACTCTCTTTATGGGAGATTCCTTTACGAACATCTTATCCCCAACCTCGAATTCCAAGTCATTACGCTTTAAATCTACATAGGACATTTGGTGGCTTTGGGCAACCATAAGCCTATCCTAAATAACCTTCAGCTTTTCCATAGCCTGATAAACCAAGTCTGGTTCAAACATATCTATCTTACAAACCTCAAACCACCCAATAGGAGACCTACACCTCCTACTATTCAATGCTTTAAAAGAATTCATCCCAATGCTAGAATGGTAGCTATTGTTGTAAGTAAACTTTAACAAAGGTAGATGCTCAACGCAATTTCCACCATAATCATAATCTTGTACATGGATAAGAATACATTCAAATATATATATATATATATATCATGGTTACACAATTCCAATCTTATGAGCATTCCATCAAGCACTTACAAAACATAGATTTAGCATAGGAGTCATTTTGATCATGAGAGTAAAGCATGGATTCATCATTTAGTTCACAATGAGTCAAAATGCATAATTCTTGTTCACTTAGGCATTTTAACAAGCACATAGGATGTATAACCTTAGGCTTAGGCATGAACATCAAACTAATACATCGTGATCACATAATCCAATCGAATTCATAGATTTCAACCCACATACTAACATAATTTCATGAAAACACATTAAAGATTCCAACTTGGAAATCATACAACAACATCAGCATGGACATATCAAACTCATAACATGGAAATTATCATTCAAATTTTAGAAAAGGATTCTTGAACTCCAAGGATGAAAGGGATCCTTGGATGAACACTTTACCTACCTTGGATGAAAGTTTCTTGAAAACTTATAGTGAAATCCCTTGAATTTGAATCTTCTGTGAAAATCCTAAGGCTTGTTCTTAAGAGAATTTGAGAGGAATCAAGTATAACTTGCATAATTATGGATGAATCTCATGTTTTAGAGCTATATAGGGTTGGAAAATAACCCTTTTCCCTTCAAAGTTCGGGTTGGACTGCAGAAAATTAGCCTAAGGGGACTACACAGGACAGAGCCCTGCTTAGAGCAAGGGACTAGCCTGGGAGGCGCTTTGCCTGGATCTTCTAACTGAGCTGGGAGATGCGGGCTAATCGCCTTTAGATATTGGTTTGGGGATCCAAACATGCCCTTATGTTATTCTAAAAATTTTAAAACTTATCCAAGATGTACTATTGACTCTCCCCAATCATTAGTGAACTTAAAAATTGACCAATGGAGGTCAGGAAGGTTGTCAAATAGATTCTCAAAGTTCAAAGGCTTAAAATGAGACTATGTCCTTAACACTTCACTAAAATTTTCCAAGTGTTGCTTAGTCTTTTACGGGGTCTTGCAAGTATAGAGAAATGACTGATGAAATTTAAGGCATACTCCTTAAATGACTTTTTTCCTTACTTTAGATTAACGAACTCAATTGTTTTTGCTGCCCCCAACTTTTGAGGAAAGAAGTGGTCCAAAAAACCATTATAAAAATCCTCCTACAGAGATGACTCTGCATCGTCACACCTTTCTTGATCCTATTTCTGGTACAATTGGTATGCCATATCCTTCAACTTGTAGGTGTCAAACTCCATGCCCTCCATATTCATGGCATACATAACTCAGAAAATATTTTCCATCTCATTCAAAAAACCTTGAGGATCCTCCTCAACATTAATACCATTAAAGGTTTGAGGATTCAACCTCATAAGCTAGGCAACCCTTGGTCCTCAGAAGATAGAGTAACAGGAACACCACGCTCAAACTGAGAAGCTACTAACTATGCCAGCATATGAATGGACTAGTAAAACTCAGCATTTGTCACTTTAGCCAGAGGATCTCATGAAGGACTAGAGGGAATTTGTGGAACTCCGGGACAATCAAGGACTGGAACCCTTTATTGGGTTTGTACTCCATAAGTAGAACATGTCCCATTAATATTATCCTCGATTGATACAGATGCATTTTTGTGAACTTTAGATCATTGAGACATAATCTAAAAAGAGAACAAATGGGAATTAGAGAAGACTTTAGGTATTAGACTCCGCAACTTAAAAATAGAACACAAAAAAAAAATATTCCCTAAATGCCTCGTAGCCTCTTCCTTATGGGTGTGGTACTCTACACACCCTTAAAAAATATTATACTCAACACGGCTTTGTGGACTCTTAATTGATCATGAACCTAGGGCTTTAATACCAATCTGACGTAACCCAAACCAGGGCCTAGTCGTGTCAAGTGCATCATGTCCAATCGAGGTTACATAACACCCCCAATACACAACCATAACTACCCTGCACCCTATATCGGATGAATTTCAAATGTATAACAAGATAAATAAAATAACAAACCAAGGACATTAATAAAAGTCTATAATCATAGTCCAACAACTTTAATAAAATATCCAACTAGTGTCAACTATACCAATACCAAGGCTGACACCAATACCAACACCTTTTATGCCTATAGTTATCACACCAAGCCTCTAACAAGAATCAAAGAACATCCTATCAGGACATTCCCATGGCCATAGCCAAAACCAAAGTCCAAGAAATAAAAATAAAAAGAAGTACATATCATTAAATAGAGCCTTCTGTAGTATGGAAGCTCACCAGTTCAGTCTAACTCAAAGTTATCCCCGAGTCCAAGTCACTGAGCAAGAGGAGTAGTATGGTTGGTTCCAGCGTTGCATGGGGATACAATGCGCAAATACAGTTAGCATGAAAAGTACTAGCATATACTCAGGAATAAGGATAAAATATTATTGATATTTAAAACCAAAGTAAATAACCATATGCAATCACAAACATATATACATATATACCATGCTAGTAATGGGAATTGAGTTTAGCATGCAATTAAAATATTTACCTGAGTTATATAGCTTTGCCGTCCTAAACCACTCATGGGCAATATGGGTTCATCTCCCCCTACTGAAAGAGACCCAGTGCATGACGCCACACGACCAGAGAAAAAATCCTGGGATGACTAGTACATCCCCAAAATATAAAGTGCAACATCATACACATGGTCACCAAGCCCAAACCTCACATCAGCTAACATGAGTTTCCAATTAGGATCCCTCCCTAGACCTCCACTTTCTATAAATTTGCTACACACACCCATTTAAGACTAATTAAAACCATTTACATATTCCAACCATTAACCAAGGATTCTTTAAATTAGTTATGAAC
>NC_061112.1:39078890-39088540 GCF_002878395.1 Capsicum annuum | reverse complement strand
ATTGGTATCATACTTCCAAAATTAGAGCTTACAAGTCTATCCATTTATGCCATAAAAAAAGCCAATAAACCAAGTTGACTCCAAAGTTTCCAATTAAACCAACACCTTGGAAACTAAGGCCTTTCTAATCCGTTTAAAACTTTTTAAACCAATTTAGGTTCCATTACCATATTATGCAATGCAAAGGCTTCAAGAATAGTCAAACTATGCGGCAAAAACATTGTCATTGGCATTTTAACAAATATTTTGAGGGCATAAAAAACAAAAATAAGTATCAATTGACCATTCCCATGTAACCACATGTTCAAATCATAATTATAACATGAAAAAATCAAAAGTAAAACATGGGAAAGCATTATCCAACCTAGAACAAGCAAAACCCCCAACATATATTTCAAAATGAATATAATACCAAAATAATACCTTGAAAACCATTAATAAACATGCTTTTACTTTAACTAACAATGGTGTAGGAGTAACATTTCTTATACACTAAGAAAGATAGAGGGAAACCACCTTTAGAGACAAATGATCACCTTGATGAAACCCTAACCTTTTTTTTTAACCAAGAACTTAAGAGAGATTTAAGAGTGTTTTGAGAGTGTTTACTTGAGAACAATGGATTAAATGTCAAGAATACACCCAACTTAAATTGTAAAAATCCCACAAGGGGGTTCGATTTAACCCTCCAACTCATAACCACATCATACGACTGGTACCATCCAATCATACCCAAAATAGAATCAAAAGTTGTTGGACACTGGATAACATACAACTTTACTATACCACTTGTACCCTATCCTTATGTCTCATAGTGAGCCACTCATACTTAGAGTCAAGTAAAGTCACTAAATTTAAGATTAAGTTAAGGATTAACCCATCACAACCCATTACCAAACTATACAATCCATACCCTACCAATTCGTAACCATAATAGAAACCTATCCACCAAACACTGGACACCTTATGAGTTGGTTCACTCAACTCGTACGTACACTATATAACTTATATAGTGAATCATATGATCAATAAAAGTCTTAAAACTCAAGAATTTCCCAAGGGACAAAACCCAAGGTGTTTTAGAATACCCTTCCTCGTAATGATAATTTGTTTGTTTAGATTCAAGGTTCTTTAGTGTTTTTGAAGATTAATTTAAGATTTGAGTATTATCAATTTAGTAATACAGATTTCGATACTCTAAAGACAATTTTTCAAACTCAGTACGATCATTATGAATGTTTAGTTATGTCCTATGGGTTGACCAATGCCCCAACTACATTCATGGTGGTGATTAATTGGCCATTTTGATCATATCCTAATTTTTTTAATTCTATTTATAGATAATAGCTAGTTTATTCTAAGAGTTAGGTCAATCATGAGAAAAATATATGTATTGTGCTTCAAAGATTGAGGGATGAGAAGTTGTATGTTATGTTTTCTGTGAGTTTTGGCTTGAGTCTATCTTCTTAGGTTATGTTGTGACCAATGATGGTATTATGGTTGATTCATCTAAGATTGCAGTGGTTCGTGATTGTACTAGGCCTACTTCACCTATTGAGATTCGGACTTTTGGTGGTTTAGTGGTCTAGTATTGATATTTTATTGAGGTTTTTTCATCTATTATAGCTCCGTTGATCAAGTTTACTCAATAGAATATTTCCTTTTAGTGGTCTGATTCTTGTGAAGTGAGCTTTCAAAAGCTAAAGAATTTGTTGACTTTAGCTCATATCTTAACTTTTCCCAAAGAAGGTGTGGGTTTTATCATCTTTTATGATGCTTCTGGTATTAGGTTAGGTGTTGAATTGATGTAGGATGGTAAGGTGATTACTTATGATTCACGTTGGTTGAATTCCTGTGAAAGGAATTAACCTACCTATGAAATGTAGTTATGTGTGGTAGTGTTTTCTTTGAAGTGCGATAGCTTTTGTTTTAAAGTTGGGGAGACAATACTTGTATGGAGTTCTTTGTGAGATTTTCTCGAATCATCGTAGCCTTTAGTACTTATTCACCCAATGAGATCATAATATGAGGCAGTGTCACTGTCTTGAGTTGCATAAGGATTATGAATTGACTATTCTCAATCATCAGGCAAGGCAAATGTAGTTGCAGATAGCTTCAGCTAGAAGTCAACTAGTAGGGGTAGCTTGGCACATCTTTGGACCCAAAATAGGCCTTTGGCCTTGGAGGTTCAATGTCATAGCCCATACCTGGTCGTGACAAGTATCTCAAGTCTACCGAGGTCTGAAGATCACCCCCTGACACCTAACCAAACAACACAGTATCATCTCTATCGAGTGAATTAAGAATATATAACAAAATAGAATCAGAATAATCTTAAAGCTAATTAAAACATGTTTATAATCCACCAACCGAAACTAGAAAAAACATCCAACCAACATACCCCAAGTCCACAATAATCCAACAAAGCCTTCTAACAAAGAACCAAAACCAGTCTTGGTCGAGATATGCCCTCGACTCTGACAGATGGCAATGACAATGACAATGATAATGTTAAGAATAATGAAATAAAAACATAAACTCAAATCTAAGAATGGCAGCTAGTGAAAATCCTAATCCTTCTAGAGAATGAAAGCTAATCGCTTTACCATAAGAAACCGACAAACCGTGCAAGCCAACCTAACTCTACACAGGAAATGTAAAAGTAGCCCTATTTCCTAATTGCATGGGGATACAGTGTACAAAGATGATTAGTTGAGTGAACATACGCCCACGAGCTATATAGTCCCCATCTCTCACCCCTTGGTCAAGCCCCAATATGTAGACACAAGAATTGAAGAATAATTTCATATATATACACGGGGTACTCGAACCTCCCAATCATATACTAAGGTGACTTAAGAAACTAATCATGTAATGATGTGCGGGGGACTCGTACCACCAAAATCATGTAACAATAATATTAAGGTGGACTCGAACCTTCCTTGTCATTTAGACCCCCGCATTGGCAAACATAGTTTTTAGTATCGGTCACTTGGACCTCTACTTTTATGACTCAACTATACAATCCTCATTAAAGCCTAATTGAAAAGATTAACACACATTCTCATTCATTGAACTATATTTCACACTAAGTCAAACATCGTTGGCATCGTCATACCAACTACACTTACAGGATAACAACAATATACCACACCAATTATCTTTACTTAGGGGAATTCATAGCCCCTTGGTAAATTTTACATTAGCTTGGCCAATTACACAATCCCATAAGGTTCAATTCAAAATCATAATGCAATAGTTCAAGAATAGTTAAATTCCCACATTTTTCATAATTAGGAACCAATTTCACATTATGGGCTTGGGGTCATAACCACTTAAAAAGTCATAAGTTTGGGGGATCACAATTCCCTAGATCATTAACCATACACATGTACCCAAAAGTTCAAAAGAATGTTTAAAGAATGAATAATCATATGTAAACCATGGGAAAATATTGCTCAACAACAAGAATTAAAACCCCTCAACCCTTGTTTCAAAACCAACATCAATATCTCATGAACAATACTTTAAAACCTATTCTATTACAAATTAACAATGAGGGAAGAGTAACATGCCTAAAATACCATGCTTCACGAAAGGAATTCAACCTTTGAGTGCTTGGATGACCCAATTCTTAGAAACCTAAGTATGGTTGTTTGACAGAATTTGAAAGATCTTTATAAACATGGGCTTTTAATTGGGTAGGATGAGAATTGTCCAAAGTGCCTTTAAATTAAGATCTAAATTCTAGTCATTAGTGACTACGGGTCACTATACGACTTGTATAGACTTATTACAACTCTTCACCATGAGTCGTAACCAAGGCAGTCTCCAAGGAACTCATAGTATGTTGACCCTACGACTCGAATAGTATGACTTATAATGGGACCCTATGACTCATAGGTTCAAGTCGCATTCAATGCAGATCCTAATTGGGTAAACACTGGACATCTACAATTTTCACCTACCAACTCGTAACAAGTCCTTACTACTCTTAGTGATCCACTCGTACTCAGAGAAGAACTCTTCCACATAGTTACTGATTTAGTTATGATAGGGTCCTTAGGACCCATCAAGACTCCCTATGACTCGTGTTCCCAAGTTTTACTTAGAATATCAACTCAAGCATCATTCACTGGGCACCATATGACTAGGGTAATATGACCCGTCAAGATACCCTACGACTCGTAGGGTGAGTCACAGTCAAGACAGCAAGGATAAAATTTTAGAAAATTTTCAAAGACCAAAAACTTGGGGTGTTGCATACTCCCCCTAGGACTATTCATCATCGAATGATACAAAAAGGCATTTATTACCATGATTAGACACCAAACACAATCACTCTTATCCATAAGACAGAAAACAAAGATACCAAATAATTTACAATTTCCTTTAACAAAGACAGAAAACAAAATGTTAAGGAATACGCATACCTCTAGCATGATAATTAGGAACGGGGAACAAGAATGGATAGTTGGACTTCATGTACTCTGTCTTCCCTAGTAGCTTTCTCAACCTTTTGGTTTTGCCGAAGAACCTTTATCATTTTTTAAAAGTAAGTTTGGTGTGAGATAATGTGTTAACTAGTACTTATGCTTGCCTTAACCCTTCATGCAAGGACGAATGATCCAAGTGGAGGAGAATTAAAATACCCTGGTTTTGACCTTGGATAATTTCTTAAAGTTTGAGTTTCTAGACAACATAGGACTCTAGGGTACTAGTCATAGGATTGGATATAATTTAGGGTCTTATAGTCATGTTAATCAGTGTAATTTGGTTGGTTTCTATCTAAGATACAAGTATGCAAAATACTATTCATATGTTAGGGTTAGAGAGGTATCTTGCCAAACCATATTATGACCTATATCTAGTCTAATTAATTCTTACCAAGGTATGGTTCAAAGGTATGGGTAGTATGTTAAGATTTGAATTAGTCCTAGTGTGGTCGTATGTTGGTAAGTATTGAGATCTAAGAGGATGCCTAAGGTATGGAATAAGGGTACCACTCATACCCTAGGATAAGGTTTAAGGGGTGTGGTCGTACCCTCCCAGAGTCAAGTTTTCATCTTTTGAGCTAAGGACATTTTTGACATTTCCCACCCCAAAACCCTTATATCCCCATGACTTAAAACACAATTTGTCCTCTCATAATACATATTGAAGGATCAAAACACTCCAAATACTCTCTCAAACCTCTTTCTTGAATATTAGGTCTAAGGTTTCTTTTAAGTGTTCATCTAGAGGCTCAAGTGTCAAGTTCTTTCCATGAATCTTTGTGAATAAGGCATCCGACTCTTCCCTCATTGTTAGTTCTCAAATATCATGTGTTTTAAGTATTGATTATTATTCATAAATAGTGGTTTTGAAAACCAATGTTGGGGGTTTTGATGCATATTGTTGAGTATTATTTACCCTTTGTTTAAATTGTGTTTATACATATTTTTGGTGATGGTTTGCATATGTGGGTTCTTGGTAATTAAGGAATAACAAATAGGTCATTGGTAACCCTGAAATTGATGGTTTTTACTTTGATTTTGGTCTTTGTAAAGGTATACCTTCAATGTTTTGTGAAAATGTCTAAAAGAATAAACTAGTCACATTATGAATTGTGTATTGAACTAATACTTAACATAAGGATGTGAATGAAGGATGAAAGACTTTGTAAGGGTATTAAGGACCATAACTTGAATTGAATTGTGATTTGAACTAAGGCATTGACATATTAAACCTAATAGTTGATAAATAGTTTCATGAAGACCTTGTGGTTATATATGGTTTCTAATTGTAACCTTGGTTGTTTAAATTGGCTAATTGGGTAAAAGTCTCTAAGTGTTGAATTGAATCGATGCCATTGCATAGATAATGTGTTTGATTTCCAAGGTCAATCAAATAATGGTCAGGCATTTAGTACGCTTGCAAATGGAACTGGGTGTCTTTTGTAAGTCGTTGGATCAATGGTTGTGTGAATATGAGCATTGAATGTTTTAATTGGGGTTAAAGAGGGTTGTGTAGCTAGTTACAAAGGTATATATCCCAAGGGATCAATACTGAAAACTGTGTTTGCTGGCATGGGGTCAAAACGGCTTGAGATCAGAGTCCACTTGCTTAATATGACCGAGAGGTTTAAATGGTCAAAACGACTTTAGGTTAGCGTCCACTTGATTAATATGATAGGGAGATTTAAACCTCCCATATTATACGAGTGGAAGGTTAGAGGCCACCCATTTCATGCTTCATGATCGGGGGCTTAAGTCACCTTAGTATATATGTAAGAGGCTTAAATCTTCCAAGTATATAAGTAAGATCATTCTCCAGTCCGTGTAGCTACATAAACTGGGTCCCGACCAAGGGGTGAAAAATGAAGCCTATATAGCCCGTGGGTGTTATTAATATGAGAACCATACTACATTACTATAATACCCCGTATGCTTCTAAGCTAGAAATCGAACCTTCGTTCTTGCGAGTTTAAACTCTAGTCTTATGATTCAATTATTGAATACATGTTTCATTATGATTTACTTAGTGTGGAGAAAGGTTTGAGGTGGGAAGACGTTCATAAGTGTTATATAAAGCACAGAGAGCCATGAACCTTAGATTCGTCAAAAGTTTGACATTCGGTTCTATAAGGGTCAACTTTGAAAGTGTATAACTCTTGATGAATGTAGAATTTTCTCACACCAAACTTACTTTTTGGGGTTAAAAAAGTTTTTTTTTACTTAAATCATTTTTTAACCCGAAAAAAAATTCTATAAATACCCTATACTTTCAAATCATTTTCCACACAATTTTGCATTCTCTCAAATATCATTCTCTCTCAAATCTCAATTCTCAAATATTCTATATATTTAATTTCTAAAGTGATCACTTTAATTTTTTAAATTTTGCGATTACTAAGTACGAGAGGAAGTTTCTAAAGTCGTAACCTTCGGATACTCCCAAAATTTGATATTATCGTTCCATCTCTTACTTTTAATTTTTAATTAGTGTATTAATTGTTGAATATTTATTTTTATTACTTTTTGTGTATTTTGAATATCTTTTAGTTTGATTTATACTATGGATAAATTAAGAAACCTCAGTAAAAGTGTCAAAAAATTTTGTCCCGGAAGTGGTAGTGGTAGAAAAAAGTAAATTACTAGCGGTAGGGGTACTTCAAGTAGTAGATATACCCGTGTACCTTCGCCTCCGGTACCACTTAGTCAACCTTTTGAGGAAGAAATAAGTGTAGGTGCTCACGATATGGATTATGTAGAAGTCTAGGAAAATTACAGTATAGAAAGAAAATAAAGTAGATGCGGTTGATTTAGATGAAGATGATGAAAATATTGGTGAGACACCCGTAGTAGGAAATGCTAACGTTAGATCCGAATCGGTTAATCTCCCTCCCAATCCTCCCCGTGCCCCAAGAGGTCATAAACAAACTAGTATTGCATGACAATATTTTGAACGTATATCAGATATTGAGGTGCAATGCAATATTTGTCAAAAAATATATAAGCATAAAAGAGGAAGCAAGCAAGGGGGTACGGGTATGTTAATGAGACATTTAGCTGAAGAACACCAAAGAGGGTTAAAAATTGCACAAGGTAGTGAGGCTGTTGGTGGGCCCACACAAACTAGAATGGACCCAACAACCTATCATGTAATGAAGAAGTATAATAAATTCAGGGACCAGGAAGAAATAGCAAAAATTGTAGCTGTAGGTTGTTTGCCTTTTAGTTTTCCTTCTTCTGATGTTTTTATTCATTATATTCAAGCAATTTATAATCCTATGTTTAATGGTATTTCTAGAAGTACTTGTCGGTCTGATATTTTTAGACTTCGTTCACAATATTGTTTTTATTTATCTACATTGTTAAAAAATATTCAATGTAGAATACCCCTAACTTCTGATCTTGGTCGTACTGTAAATAAAATTAATTATTTAACCGTTACTTGTCACTGGATGGATAGTAATTTTGTGATACAAAAATGTATTCTTATTTTTTTATATGATGAAGATCGTAAACATACTGGAGATTTTATTGCTGATTCAATTGTTAAAATTACAATGTTTTATGGTATCGGAAATAAAATCTTATGTATTGCTTTTGATAATACTTCTAACAACAAGACTGCTATAATAAAGTTAAAATCTAAGCTATCACCGTTGTTACCTGAAATTTTTTATAGTAAGTGTGCATGTCATATATATAATTTAATTGTAAAAGATGGTCTTAAATTTTTTGAGCTTTATATTAAAAAAATCCATCTTGTTGTTGGTTTTATTTAAGGAAATAATTGTAGATCGAGAATTAAAGAATTTAAAATTAAATGTAAAGAAAATGAACTTGCACCGATATTGATGCCTGAGGAAATTGATATTAGATGGAATTCTACGTATGATCTTTTAAAAACTTGTTATAAATATAGAATTCCTATTACACTAGCTTTTAACCAACATTGCGGTTCATTTACTGATTCTGTTGATTGCATGCTACTTGATTCTGATTTGGTTGTAATTAATGATCTTGTTAAGTTTTTGAAAAAAATTTATATAGCTATTGTTGAATTTTCCAGTGCTTATTATCCTACTGTTTGTAATATTTTGGGATGTATAGCCGATATTTCTAGTTTGCTCAAAGAATATAAAAATAAAGAAGGTTATAAAGATGATGTTGGTGCCATGTTTACTAAATTTTAAAAATATTTTTTACTGATTCCCCCTATTTACTTGGTTGGTGTTATGCTAAATTCGTGCATTAAATACCATGCTATGTGCCACTATAGTACTCTTATTTATACTAACTTAGAAATAAATACTAACAATGATTCTGAACAAGTACAACCTGATTTGTGGACGGCTACGTCTGATGCGAATGCTTACATAGATAAATTATATAACCACTATGCTGATTTAGTTGATTTAGCTGTACCGACACATATCACTCCAACTGTCGCTCCTCATCCTCCCGAGGAGCTAGCATCTTCTAAAAGGCCGGCACATAGTGATTTTCCTAATTCCTTTTATGATTTACCTTGTTGGAACAGTGTTGACGAGGAAACTTACACATCAACTTATCGGGAAGAGCTTAAGTATTATATTCAATCTCCGCCAGAGGATCGCAGACGACGGATGAACACATTGGATTGGTGGAGGAATAATGAATCACAGTATCCCATGCTTTCAAGATTAGATAGAGATATCTTGAACATTCCAATGTCAACCATTGCATCAGAGAGCGCCTTTAGTTAGGGACGACAGCAACTTGGAGACAACCGACACTCATTGGGAACCAATGCAATGAATGTTCTAGTTTGCCTCAGAGATTAGATTATAGCAGAAAGAAGAAATCAAGGAATGGAACCAGAGCCGAACAACGATCAAAAACTTGAAGAAATTATGACTATGCGGGAGAACTCAGCAGAATCAAGTCTAAAGCATGGGTTTGCCCCCGTTGACTTTGACTATCCTATGCAAGTTCCCATTAATATTAACATGAATGAGTTGAAAAAAATGATGCATAATTTGTATATTTTTCATTCATGTAAAGTATAAATTTTGGATCATTTTGCAATCAATAAAATTCAACACTCATTCACTCCTTAGTCCTTACTTTATAATATTTTTTATTTAATGATTTAAATTAAATTTTTAGTTTGAATTAAAA
>NC_061112.1:39062722-39075890 GCF_002878395.1 Capsicum annuum | reverse complement strand
ATACTTTTTAAATTCTAATGTAGTAATATACTATATATATAGTGTATATATATATTGTTTAGCGTATTTAAAATGTATTTAGGTGGGTATATCAACTGTATATTGGAAAAAGTTTTTTTTTAACCGGATTTCACTAGGTTTAGGTGGGTCTGACCGGGTTGGGTTAAGTGGGCCAGTTCAGGGTTGTTTTTAAAAATTTTACTATTCAACCCAGAATCGGACCGGCCCACTTTACCCCAACCCGGACCGGATCGGCCCGTCAACCCGAATAACCTTTACGGGCCGGTTTCAGTTTTAACCGGTCTGGCCCACTTGATGCTCTTAGTTGTTATTGACAGTCTTATAGCATTGTTTTCAGATAGACATTTTCAATATTTTGTTTTAGTGTTGTTCTTCGTATTTAAAACCTTATGGCATTTTCAGCTAAATTCTGCACATGTTTTCGCTTATTTTATTTAGTGTTCGCAGCAGGTACCATCATGGGTTAGCTTGTAGTCCTTCGAGACAGTAAGCACCGTGTGATGCCAAGGGTGTACTCTTGGGGCGTTATAATAACTCACATGTAGGTAAGTCAACCTATAGTTTGGAACAACTAGTAATGGGACTAATTAGAAAGGGAAAAGAAAAACTAAATAGCAATGAGAAAAAAGGAAAAACAAAAGTAAATATACCCCAAAAACCTGGTGAAGCTGGTTACAAGAGCTTCTAGTATAATAGAGTACAAAGTACACACTAAATGTATATAAAGTTGTCTCTGAAATATAAGGTAGAGATGAATCCTACAATAAGAAGGAAAGTTGGAACACTCCAGATGTCATGAGCTCACCCCAAATTTCTGATCCATATCTGCTCCGCATGATGCACATATCAGCGGCGAGAACTCATGTTATGATTTATGGGCTTTAGAAATATAGTATAAATACCAAACACATGATACTTAATAGGCATCAGAATGACATTCAATCATCATTTTGGAAAAGTATAAAATTTTCAATAATATATGTTTGATCAAGAACAAGATCCCATTTTATGGTTTTAGTTTCATTTGGTTATAGTTTTCTGTACTTCATAATTAAAGCTTCATTCATGGGATGAATCCTCATATCCACACAACTTATCGACACATTGTGGGAGGTCTATTTATGTTACCATTTGTTTATTTTTAGAAAGGTACATACATGTAAGTCTAGGAGTGTTCATGAGTAAGTTTGCGTCGATTATTGGTCAAAATTATAACCAAACCAACTTAGTCGATTTTTAAATTTCTAAAACCAAACCAACTTAGTTGATTTTTAAATTTCTAAAACCAAACCAAATAAAAAAATAACCATCGGTTTGGTTCTTGTCGATTTGGTTTGATTTTTTCGATTTATAATTTAGGTAATGATAAAAGTTGAATATTTAAAAAAAAAAAACAAATTCAATCTAACATATGAGATGTCAACCGAGTGTTGGATCTCAACCTTGAAACTAAGATAACTGAATGTTATACTTCGGCAAAGCCATGAACACCACCATATGAATGCTTCTAAAAAAATATTTAAAAACTACATTCAACAGAATTATATGATAATCCCCACCCCACCCCCTCAAAAGATGAACACATAAACTTCTTTCTCAACAAGGTTCAAAAAGAAAGTTTAAATTAGCGATTGCCTGGAGTCTAATAAATCTCAGCTGTAAATTTCAATATAAAACAAGATATTATTTTCACAATTAGTATCATTTGTCATTCAAAGTGCAAAATTCAGTCAGAATCTCATAAGGTACTGTCAACTGGATGAAAACATATGACTGAATGTGTTACAACTAAAGTTAAACCATGATTAAAATATAAAATATAATAAATATTTATATTGTATTTATGAATAATAGTATACAAATAATTATAATATATATATATATATATATATATCGATTTGGTTTGGTTATTTGTCAGTTATTTTAGAGTAAAATCAAACCAAACCAAATTAATATCGGTTTTTAAAATTCAATCAAACCAAACCAAACCCAACCAAATATCGGATTTTTAATCGATTTGATTTGGATCGTGGCTCAGTTTGATTAAAAACCAAACCATGAACACCCTACGTTTAAAACTCGTTGTAAGTTCAATTATTTAGTTATATGCGTTCCTAATGTGTAAATATGTTACATAATGACACCATCTTTGTCTGTTTTTCTCATGTTTAGTATACTTATTCACCTATTCAAATACATACAGTGAATACTTTTAATAAATTTATGTTATATACATTGACGTAAATACATCCAGTGATGTTTTTTGATATGTATCATAATCGCCTCATTAACTTCTGATAAGGCGATGAATATATTTGTAATCTTCAATAATAGCCCTAAGAATGTAAATTTATGTGTTATCGTCTTTGATTAGCTTGACAACAAACAAACAGTTCACTTTTACTAACAATATATAGACATTACCACATTGTATTTTGATTTATGAGATATTCTATAACTTTTGTCTTAGAGGCAAGATTTAACCCAAAGACTTTCAAACAAGAAGTTACGCCTCACGGGTAAGAGTTGACACTATCACATTGTGTTTAAATTTATGAGATGTTCTATAACTCTTGACTTAGCCCAAGGACTTTTAAACAACAAGTTACACTTCATATGCAATATTTTACCCTACCACATTGAATATTAATTTATGAGATATTTTATAAATCAAAGACTTTCAAATAACATGTTATGCCCCATGAATAAGAGTTGACACTACCACATTATGTCTTAAGTTATGAGATGTTCTATAACTCTTGTCTTAGAGGCACGAATTAGTCCAAGGACTTTCAAATAGCAAGTTACACTCCTTGGCAAGATTTGACACTACCACATTGTGTCTTGATTTATGAGATATTCTATAACTCTTGCCTTAGAGGCAAGACTTAGCCGACAAATTACGCTCCATGGACAAAAGTTGACACTACCTCTATTAGTCTTGCCTCTAAGACAAGACTTAGCCTAAGAACCTCCCAAAAGAACAAGTTACGCCTAATGCGAAAAGGCTGACACTACCACATTGTGTCTTGATTTATGAAATGTTCTATAACTCTTACCTTAGAAGAAAGACTTATCCCAAAAGACTTTCTAACAAGAAGTCATGCCCTTAAATTTGATTTAATGTCAAAAAAGAAAATCCATTTGCAGATTATCCAACTTTTTATTCATTAGCAAAATATAACAGAAGTTGAGAAAAGAGAAAAAAAAGAACTAACAAAAATAAAGAAACAAAAAAAAAAGATTGAGAACAAAAGTTGAGACAAAAGAAAAAAGAGAACAAACAAAAATACAAAAATAAAAAAGAGAGATTGAGAAAAAAAAAGAAAAAAGACAAGAAAAAAATAAAAATTAAGAAAAAAAGAGAAAAATATATAACCAAAAAAATAAAAAAATAAGATTGAGAAAAACACATATCACAAGAAAAAAACAAAGTTTGAGAAAAAATGAAAAAGAAAAAATGAGAAATTATAAAAAACAAAAAAAAATAAAAGATAAAGTTTGACACCAATGAATTAAAAAAGAGAGAAATGGAGAAATAAATATTGTTTGAGAAAAAAAAAGTTGAGACAAATGGATTAAAATACGAAAAAAAAATAAAAGTTAAGGTAAAAAAATAAAATGGAAGTTGAGAGACAAATGAGAATGAAAAGTTTAAAAATATTTGAGGTGTAATGAGATAAAAATGTATTTGTACTATACATAAAAAAGAAGGAAGACTGGTTTTTAAAGACTTTTCTTATGGAGGTCAAAAATCTAAAGTCACCTACTATTCAGATCGTCCCATGTAATTTCCTGTGAATATAAAAGCGCTAACATTATTTCCTCGTGAAGTTATGAAATAACTAATGAGCACCATTTAGGTATAATTTTTTCCCATCGAATTAGATATTTCATAAAATTTATTTTTTGCATGACATTAATGATGATTACCATTAATATTTTGATATTTTATTTGAGGAATGGACAGAAATGGCTTGTCGGGCCATACAATTTCCACCAAAATCTTCAATTCATATGGTCCATATGGTAGCCATTCGGTTCCTCGCTGATGTTGGCTTCCTCTTTCTTTCTTTTTTTTTTTTTTTGGTTTGTTTTTCAGCACTTTTTTCTTTTTCCTTTAAGTGTTGCTAATTTTTTTTTATTTTTTGAAAACGTTACTTTTTTATTTTTTTCTAAAAAAATCAAATACAATTTTCAAGTTCTTCTTTAAATTCGATCAATCACGTAATATTATAGTTTTTTCAAACGAACATAGAAATTTATAAATCTAAGTGATACTCTTTTTTATCAATGAAATGCAAAAAGTATATTTTTATAAATTATAAAATAACATATTTTATACTATAATGATAGATACACATATTTTATACATTATGATACAATTTTTATTCATATCGTATATAGATATATATTCTATATAATAATAATAATAATAATAATAATAATAATAATAATAATAATAATACAATTTCTAGATATATCATTTATAAAAATACATATTTTATACAATAGTTATACAATATCTATATATATCTTCTACATATTTTATACAATAATTATAAAACTTCTATAGACGTCCTACATATATACATATTCTATACAATATATATATATATATATATATACATACACACACAATTATACAATAATTGTATAATTTCTATACACATTTAGTATAATAATTATACAATTTCTATACCGATTTGATACAACAATTATACAGCTTCTATGCACATCTATATAACAATTATACAATTTATATATGCATTTTATACAATCTTTGGTTACTACAATTATTTAAATACGTATTTTATACATTTTCTTTACACATTCTAGCCAGTTTTTATACATATTTTATATCAATACACCTTTTAAACAACAATGATAAAATTTATATATACATCCTATATTGTTTTTGTACATACATCTTATATAGTATAGGTACAAATTCTATAGAATAGTTATATCATTTTTATACAATTATATTTAATTATTATTTTTAAAATAAAGAAAAACTATTTTTAGTTAAAAAATATGTAGCCAAAAGAAGAAGAAAAACTAAAACATTTCTAAAAAAATGGTCGAATGGTCCAAATTAAAAAAAGGCTAAAAATGACCAATATGGTCGAATGACCCAATGGCCATTGATTGGCATTAGTTTGGTCGACTGATTATTATTTGGCAAAATGTCAAATGTTGGTCATATGTTTTAAAAATGGCCAGAGAGTGAGTGTCCTTTTGTCATTTTATTTTGAACACAATAAATTTTGGGGATCTTTCAAAAATAGCAGTATTTTGCTTAAAACCCATCTTTCATAGTCATATATTACATAATTACCGTTTATAGCCGTTGTATTCAATTTACGCCTGTTCTATTCGATTTTACCGATAGTATGTATTCATATAAAATATGAAGACAGTCCCTATTAAGCCGTTGTATTCGATTCACAACCGTTGTATTCACTTTTATTCAGTGGTCTGTATTCATAAAAAATATAATTAACTACATATTTAGTCTTGCCAAAAACACTATCATTTATTTCCATTTTTTTTAGTGTTTTCCTCGTTTTTTCCTCTTCTTTTGTCTATTTTTTTCTATTTCTAATTTTTTTCCTTTCTTTTTTGTTTTTTCTCTCTTCTATCTCTAGCTTCTATTTCTTTTTCTTCTTTTCTTTTCTTTTTGATTTTTTCCTTTTTTTTAAAACTTATTTTCTTTATCATTTTTTGTTCTATTTTATATATTTTTTTTTTCAAAAAATATGACTAGTCGAACACAAGTCATGGAAGATAACGTAAATACCACAATTGTTTGTTGTATTTGTAGTAGCACCATCATTTATATTTTTTGTATTCATTGATACAACTGTATTTGTATTTGTGTGATCTTAAAGTTCACGCTTGTATTTGTATTTTTTAGTTCACATTTATATTTGTTTTTTTATAGTTAGCACTTGTATTTGTATTTATTAGTTCTCACCATCATTTATATTTTATATAATTCGCATTTGTATTTTAAAGAACTGTTTTGTATTTTTATTTTATAATTGATTGTATAGTATACTGGATTATATTTGTATTGTGATTTTATTATGTTTGTATATTTAGATTATATTTGTATTTGTATTTTATTTTCATCGATGTTTTTTATTTTAAAGAAATTATTTTGTATTTGTATTTATAAGTTGATTGCACATTGCATTTAGTCGTGATTATGTACAATTTATCATTTGTCTACAAACAAGTAAATGCATTAATTATATTTTCTTGATTCTAAAATATATAAATATGTAATGTATCATTTGATACAAATGTACCGTTTTGCAGTTGTATGTCAAAATTATCATTCATATTTGTAAATAAACAAAATCACTTGATACAAATACAATTACTCAAATGAAACAAATAATTTTACAAATACAAATACAATACGTATATGTATATATTGTATTTGTATAAAAATTTGAAATTGTACTTATTTGTATCAATAAATATAAATCGTATCAATAAATACAAACAAGTATTCGTAGATAGAAAATCAATCGTTTCTTTTCAATAATTAAAAAATATAAATGATAGTTCACACTTGTATTTGAATGTTATAATTCGCATTTATATTTGTATTTTATAGTTCACACTTATATTTATATTTATATTTTATAATTCACATTTGTATTTTTGTTTGATAGTACGCATAAATGAAAAGAAGGGGAAAAATGAAAATGAAAAAAAGAAAAAAAAAGAAGAAGATGAGAGAAAAAGGACAAAAAAAAAGAAAAGGAAAGTAATAGAAAATAGAGAAAAAAAAAGAAGGAGAAAAAATACAAAGGAAAAAAAAGAAAAAGAAAAAAAAGAGAAAAGAGAAAAAGAAAGAGAAAAAAATTAGAAAAGGAATGAGAGTAATAGAAAATAGAGGGAAAAAAAAGAAGGCGAAAAAATAAAAAGAAAAAATTGAAAAAAGAAAATGAAAAAGGAAAAAGGTGAAAAAAAGAAATAGAAATAAAAAAAGGAAAGAAGAAGATTGAAAAAGGAAAAAAAAAGGAGAATAATAGAAATAGACGACAACAACAACAAACGCAGTATATTTCCGCATAGTGGGGTCTGGAATGGGTAAAATGTACGCAGTCCATACCACTACCCCTGAAGAAGTAGAGAGGTGGTTTTCGATAGACCCCCAACTAGTAATAGAAAAGAAAAAAAAATATACGAGAGGATATGAATTGTGATTAGCGATAATTAATAGGCAAGAGGGATTATGAATTATAATTAATTGAAAACTAGGCTAAATAGAGTAATAAGGAGTTTATGTTAACTAAATTATGTAAGAATTTCATAAATTTTTTGTATCTTTCAGAAAGAATATACCGCTATGATAAACATTAGAATATCGTTATAGATTAGTAAAATATAACATAAAAATTCCTGTATTTGCATGAGTAAACTAAACAGCATCGTTCCTTGACAATTGTATCACCAATCCTTTAGCCTTTTCAGCAACCTTTCCAAAATGTAATAGCTGCAGCCTGCATACACATAAAATGCAATAGCCAAACAACTCTTAATCAATATATATATAAAAGAGATCAATAGCCAATCCTATGTGGCATGCCTTAGAGGTCTTGAAACTTATTTATCTTTTTTCGTAGTTTTTTGGCCTTTTTTTAATTATTTGAATATTTTTTTCTTTTTAATATTTAATGTTTTCAATTAAAGTAATTATTTATAACTCTTCAATTATACTCTTAATAATATCAATAAATCCAACCTTTTAATCTTCATAACCACCAAGATTTAATTTACAAGTTTATAATCTTCATAACCACCAAGATTTAATTTACAAGTTTATGACACCTTATGGTATTCCTCTATTTTGCCTATATAAATTCATAGTTTGTTTCATCAAAATTTTCATTATCCTTTCCCTTCTCCATCACTATATAACTTGTGAATTAATCAAAGTGTGGTAGAAAATGATAAAATAAAGGTAAGAAAATTTTTGTTTCCAGGATCTTTTTTTTTTTTGTATCTTTTATTTGTTTGGTTATTCTTTTCGTATATACTTATATCTTTATATTATGATTGACAGTAAATTTATATTATCATATATAAGAAAAAAAAATCGTTTTAAGGATCTTTCTTTGCATCTCTTATTTGTTTGGTTATATTTTCTTTTAGTATACTTATATACTTATATTATAAAGGTAAGAAATTTTTTCATGTGTTTTTGAAGGTGTGCAATTTGATGGAATAAGCTCCTGATTAATTTAGTGGAACAAACTTCGAGAGCTATGTTTTGGAGAAACATTTGTCATCTATAATCATGTTTATCAACAATATATTTGTATCATGCAAAGTAAAGAGAGTTTTTCATATTTTGAAATGTTAATGTCAATTATTTATTTTAGTATAACAATATTACATTCATGAAAAATATACTTAGTTTCTGTTTTTTTTTTTTAGGGTATTCTATATCTATATATACACACAAAGTTCCACATATGATACCGATGACGAGCATTCATATTTATTTTTCTCATTTTTTTGACATTTTTTACTCATCAATTTTCAATAATATTTATATTTTCAAAAAATCATAATCCATTACTAATAAAAAAGCTATCTTTAAAAAAATCTAAAAAATATTACAATTAAAATTTACTACGACAGTCATAATAGTTCAAAAGTGCTAAATATTTATCTTTTACTAATTGTTAAAACTATTACTATAATTAATAAATAATTATTAATAATTTTAAAAATTAATTTTTAAATCAGACACACATAGATAATTCATAATTATTATTCATCATTTTGTTTTGGTTTCATATTGATAATGAGAAAGTGTCAAAGACTTAACTTGAAATTTAGAATATTTCTTGATTTCTAAGTTGAAAATAAATCATCTGTAGACAGTGTTGCTTGAATATGATAATATATTTCAATAAATTATTCGTAAATTATCCTACTTATTTGCAAGCAATATTATTTGGTTTGAATATCAATGTAAATGTCTGAAGAAGAAAAAAAAATCGGAGAGGAATAAAATGGCTTAAAACAAGACTAGTTCTAAAGTGATTAACAGATACTTACACCAACACAACTGTAAGCAGACTCAAAAAATACAACAGCAAGTTACTAAAGGCAGTAAATGTAGCAAAAGCAACACCAAGAAGGCAAATGCCATTTTATTTATTATTTATTTTTTGAGAAGAGAAGTTGCATTTTTCAAAGCAATTTGATTCAATTCATTAAAGATGGCACAAAATGTACAAAAACACATTGGGCAGAGAAAATTATAAGTGTAAAATATTGCACAATAGCAGCAACACAATCCATAAATGATTTTATACAGAAAACCCCTACTATACAGGTCAGTTATCAAACTGTTGCAGGAGGTGAGGTGGACATAAAACAACAACAACATACCCAGTGTATTCCCACATGGTGGGGTCCGGGTAGCGTAGAGTGTACGCAGACCGTACCACTATCTCAGGTGAAGTAGAGAGGTGGACATAAAACATTTGATGAAATTACATGAGAGAAATAAAGAACTAATAATAAGACAACACTAAGATTTCATGGGAGTCTCATACTTTATCTTACACGATAACTCCTTGGGAAAACAGCAGCATTGACTTTAGTTCAAATCACTTTAACTAACTAATAAACCTTCCTCAAACTAGAAGCCGGCAACCACTACCTGACCTGCCCAGAAATGTATAGACCCAACCCATTTCTGTTACTAGGAATACCAAAGGTAAACAATTATTATACAAGAAAATGAAAAATCAACAACGCATCAATTTAAGAGGGCCCTTTAACTCCTATATACCATATAACAGGACAGAAAGATTAGCTTTCTCCTGCAGGAAAAAGATTATACAAAATGCTTCACTTTCATGCTTTCTCCCTCCCATTGTTATTGAATTGATATCACACAGCAAGCTAGTCATGAAACATAACTATATATGCTTGCTCTTGAGAGTCATCATACACATTTATAATGGGTGTGGATATGATTGAAAGCTGAAACATGGCTCACATCAGAGAAGATCCATTGACCATGCCCTAGAGCTGAAGGTTGGATTCCAATTAAACACTGTCCAAGGGAACCCTTTAAAGAGTACTACACACCTACTGTTATCCAAGAAAAGACATCGTTTTAAAAAATGGAAGAAATATGGGGAAAAGAGAGGTTTCAACTGTACCACTTCAGAGTTCGACTTTGAATTCTTGCTGCTGTGATATGAAACTGTTGATTTATCCTTTACACGCTTCTTGGCATTTTCAGTAGCAACTTCTAGATTTTTGTGATTATCTTTAACCAATTCAGACACTGTTGGCAGCGCATTCATCTTGTCAAACAAACGTTCCCTAGATCAGAGAGATTTATAGAATTCAGTGACGTGGTGAAACATTCCATACTCAGTAGACTACTACACGAAGGAAATAACTGCTTTTCACCATTAGAGAAAGCAAACCGATCTCCGATGTCAATGTAATCAAATGAATAGCATCCTTGAATTGAATGACGCTTTGTTCTCCTTCAATTTTGTGTTGGACAAATCTTCAAATGCTCTCAGTTGTGGTAGTTGCATAATCTTGACTGCTCCTTAATATGTTGGCTGCTAATTAAGTCGCACATTTCTTTTGATCATGCATTTAGTAAATGATGCTACCTAACATCTTTTATCCTTTTACTTGAAATTTAGTGGTAATATATGCCTTTCATCTACAAGTACTATGTGACCATTGCCTTACAATACAAATTTAAATGTATTGTTTGTGAGTTGGACATATAATTGTTATCTTTGAATAATGTATCTTCTTCTTCCCAGTGAATACGTTATTCACATTTTGAACTTTGGTCTTTCCAACAAGTTTTACCAATGTAATAGTAGACTGTGTACAAGCTTGGTCTTTGAAACAAGCTTTACCAATCAATAGTATAAACTTTGTACGACATACTACGGAGCATTTACACTTCTACTTAACATGATGTTGTACTGCTTAATTAAAATTGAAAATTAGGCAAGACGGGCTATCTAGTATACACAAATAAATCACTTGCAAGATGGCCTCTAAATATAGAAAACTAGAAGAAAGTACAAATGAACCAAGAAACTATTTTCTTAAATTGTTGTAGAATTTAGTTTACCTCCAAAGAGCCATCCAACTATAAATGGAACAAAGATAAAAGGTAACAGAGAATAGCCATGTGTCACTATCGGCAGCAACTTGGGCCAACCATGCATTTTTATCCGTTAATTGTTTAGGAAGTTTATATATTCTTGAATATGGAAGTTCTTCAGCCACATCAGAAGACAATTTGATTTCCCAATTCCCATCTGGATATGCATAGAGGCCGAGATATTTACGTTTTGCACTGTTTCCAATATAATAAAGAGAGAGCGAACAACAACAAATAATCAGAAAAACACTTCAATCTTAGTGCAGGGAAAGCAGAATAAAACATTGCACCCAAGAGTGTGGCCTAGTGGTTCAATGAAGTTGAGTTGATTCAATATTCCCACCAGTAACAAACACTTGGTGATTTATTTGTTAAGCTGGCCCGGAAGCCACAGTTACCTCAAGAATAAATTATCTTTTTTCATGCACAAAATAAAGAACCCCAAACCCCAGAAATTAATGAAGAAAAAAAGAGCTCAATTTCAAGGCCTTATAGCTTAAACTCAAGTAAGAAGACAATTGACAGCGAATACTATACAACCAAAAAATTGTATTTTTCATGCACAGAAAACTACAGAACCAAGAAAATACACAATACCCGTTAATCAATTTTAAAAAGTTAAAATATTCACAAAATTAAACAACACTCAGAAATTGATCCACGCATGCAGATGCAGTCAGTTTTCATAAATGGATTTCTGGAAAACAAGGTAAGACCGATCACTAACTACTAACCGGTGACATTATACTGATCACACTTTTCGCGAAACTCATCCACATCTGCAAGCAAAAGAAAGAAACGTCAACAAATATGTATGTAGCATAACTCAAAAACCAAACTAAGAAGAAAAACAGGAGAAAGAATTGCATAGTATAACTAACCCTTTATGAGGGCATTGATGATAGCCTGTCGACGGCCTTTGTAATTTTCGAAAGCTTCATCTACGGTGCGAAGGAACATTTCGCTTCCAAACTTATCCATGACCACAAGACAGAAACGGAGGAAGAGCTTCTACCAAGACTAGCAAACCCTAGAAGAAAGTGGATATATAAAGGCCCATTAACGGCCCCACATCACAATGTTTTAAAAAGTTATCCAAATATACCAAAGTTAGGTATATAATATTTAGAAAAAATTATAAAAAGTGATAAACTTTAGAGTTAAACACCATAATATTATAATAATAATAATAAAAAGCAATACTTTTATAAAATTATATTTTATAATAAAAATAGAATTTTTTTATGGAATCACTCAATACATGGGTATTTATCGTTATCAAAGTGTAATTTCTCATATTTTCACTCAACACTTATTCTTTTGTTTTATTTTACTTTACTTTTTTATTTGTCAAAAGAGTCTATTCTTCATATTTTCATTTCAATTTTTTTCTCATATTTTTTCATCTTAATTAATAAAGATCGTTCTCTTTAAAATAATAAGGTAAATATTAATTTTACATTTATTGTGTATTATCTCTTCTCTAAATTTTATATATTTTGTATTTTTTTGTTCGTCATAATTCTTGTGACTTTTTTTATTTATTTTTGAGTTTTTTTTATTGTATGATTTTGGAGGTTTGCTCTAATGGCAGAATAATTGAAGAAATGAGCGAGCGTCGAAGAGGTGAGGTTGAAGCATCGTAATGATTCAAAGAAGATGACCGAAATAATGAAACAAAAGGGATTGAAGAAACCTTTCATCTCCAAAATCCCCAAAAATACAGAGATCTAAGAAAAAAAATAAAAAAAAGGAGAATTAAGCAAAAATTCAAATCCTGATGTTAGAAATCTTCTAAATATAATTCGAAAAAAGATAAAGACAAGAGGTATTTGTATATGTATTTATTAACTAATGGGTACTCTTATATATATACACACAAATCTGATTGTCTATAAATATTTTTGAGGCATGCGCATGTATTTCTATTTTGTATATACAAATGCATATACATAT
>NC_061112.1:39053158-39059722 GCF_002878395.1 Capsicum annuum | reverse complement strand
TTTTTTTTTTGTAGTATAGATTTCATGTGATCATATATTCATATCAAGAAGTACCAATGAAGCCTGTTAGGGAAATCAGGATAACAGACGACACATAAGTCCTTGAAGTTTGATAAAAAAAAAAATTCTATTTTGTGTATGATACATTTAATTGTAGGTTGACAGTTAGGGGTGTACATAGGCCGGGTTGGTTCGATTTTTCATTAAAATATAATCAAACCAACAATTACGATTTTTTAAATCTATAAATCAAATCAAATTAATATACAATCGATTTTTTAATTTTGATTTTAGTCGGTTTTTTTTTATTTTTCAATTTTCTCAGTTTTTTTACAATTATAATGTGATTGAAGAAAAAAATTAAATGTTTTCGCTAAAAAGATAAAATAAACAATGGTCCTAGAGTAATTTCAATTAAAACTAAGTTGACAAATTATTTAGATGTCTAAACTACTATCTCTCAAAGTAATATGATGTGGATATCAAGTGGTTCAATTTCTAAGTCACTAGTCACACTAGCTTGTCTGAAAGTTCCTTTCATATAAAATGTGAGCATACAAAAAAAATGAAGAATGGGAGACAACTTATTAAAAACTTAATTCTATAAAATAATTAACTATACCATAATTTCATAAGAAAAAAGTGAAAGAAGAGAAACAAACCTATATCACAACGTGACGAATGAGGAGAATAAAGAAAAATAAGATGAAAGTAAGAAGAGAAAATAATGAGAACTCTCTCAAAACTTGAAAAGTAAAATGTAAAGTGAAGCAATTAAAGAGTTTCAGGTTTTTATATTAATGTTAGACTTTGTATTATTTTGTTACTAATGGACACAAATATTATAATTAAAGGTCCAAGAATATATATTTATTTTTTGAATATAAAAAAGTAATAAAAGTAATTAAAAAGTAGATTATAAGTAATTTTTTTACGTCTAAAAAATTAAAATTATATATGTATTATGTTGGTTCGGTTTGGGTTCGGTTTGATTATATTTTTGCTAATACCAAACCAAATCAAGAATAATCGATTTTTTTTCCAACACCAAACCAATTAAACCAAACCATAAGTCAATTTTTTTCTCGATTTGATTTGATTCATCGGTTCGATTTGACTTAATGATTCGGTTTGTACACCCCTATAGATAGTGATGTAGTTGAGTAGTTGTTAAGTTTCATTTCTTCCTTTCATGTTTCATGTGAAAAGTTAATTAAATTTGACAGTTCTGTTATTATATTTTGAAGATTGGTACTCAATCAAATTGAATGAAACACTTCAATTTTAGTATTATGTTGAATCTTTATTCTATTTTCAATAGTTGTATGCTGAATTACATATATATTAATAGGTGATAATACAGTTTTATGTACAAATCTTATATATATAATTTAATTGAGCAACTACATATTTGTATTTATATGTATTTCAAAAATCAAGAACAAATACATTTAGGTAACTATACATATATTTATACATATAATTTAATTAGATATGTAGTAATAATCAGATCAACAATAGTACTTCCCCTACTTCACCAATCATCCAGGGTTACACAACCCTAGCAATGGATTTTAGTCGCTCATGCTTGTGAAGAAATCAATCATTCATGATTAAAAGCTTAGATGAAATCACAATAATAATATGAATAAAAACTCAAAATCATAACTTGATTAATGAACTAAAGCCAATATAAGTAAATCCCTAGATAAAAAGTGAATCTTGGAATCAAAATATGTTTGTGAATATTAATATTGCGTAACTCCTACTAAAAAAATACATAAAGGGTATTTATAATACACGAGAAAATCCTAAAACAAAAGCCCAAATGAAATAGGATAAAATTGAGTCGGTGGTCACATGTGGTATGTACCCGCAGTCTCGTACTGGGCGTAGGTAGTACTTATGGTCTGGCTTCGGGCACAGGTATAGACCACATGTGTCAAATGAAAAAATCTTGCAAGTTAGCTTTTGGTATTTTGGATTTCTAGCACCTGCTTTGTCTACCTGCGGACCGTAGGTTTACATGCGGTCTCTAGTTTAAGTAGGTCTGGGAGTCATCTTTTCAGTTTTTCTTTGATTTTCGAACATACGTTGATCATGATCAAGCTGGAAAATGTCTCAAACATCCAATATTGAACCAAAAAGTTGCCAAAAACACTTTTTTACTTTTTTTTCACGAACTTAGCATCTAAAACATTGTTTTCTGGAAAACATACTAAAAATGCATCATATCTAACAACATAGCCACAGAAATATGCATATTTTTCTTATTTTAAGTGTTAGCACATCATACCCTCTACTTAGAATGTTTGTATGCCCTCAAGCAACAAAACACAACAAAATAAAAATGACATTTAACTAGAAGAGTCTAAGATATTCAAGGTAGACTATCAACACTTTTAATCTTAGAACATAATATCCTCTTCTATCTCACTTTTTATGAACATGAAGCACAACAATATGACACAATGGGATCAAGGTATGGTAATTACATTAGGAACATACAACCATACATATGTACAAGTTGCACTATCTGAAATAAGCGAATATCTAGCAATATGACTCAAGTGCCCTCACAACAAACATGTCCTACTCGCTCATAAGAAATCATACAGGTTTCAAGGATGGTCAAGAGACACTCACGCTCAAAAAAGAAGTTCCACTCAATGAATATCAAATACCATAGGCTTGCCCTTATTTTCTTTACCATAGCATTCAGATAGTCAAGTTAGGATCACTATAGGACTTTTCTCAGCTTGTAATGTAGGCTTGGGGGATGGTATGTTACATATGGTCATATCATGTGACTAATTTTCCTTGGTACTATACTAACTTTGGGATCTCACTTACTAGCTAATTACCTTTTTATTCCACCATTAATTCTCACTTTTGATTCTTTATTATATATTCAGGTTTGGCATGGTCTTTTATTCTTTCTTTTTCATAATTTTTTTTCTACCACACCTAGCCCTACTAACTTTATCTTACTTTACCTTTTTGGATATCTATTTTACACTATGCATCCCTATTATAGCCACCCTCAACTTAAGCTTTTTGTTTTTTCCTGTGTTAAGATGCATAATATCCAAGAAAGAACTGAGCCAAGATAGGTTAATTGTAATATAAATGGTAAGGTAAATGGTGAAGACAAGAAAATAGGATTATAAAGCTTAAAACAGGGATCAAGGGATATAATTCACACATAGAAGGTCATTTAGGCTAAAAGTGGACTAAAATAAAAATTGGCCTATGATCTTTTCCTACCCAACTATCCTTCAACATAGGCAAGACTAACCAGTCATGTTTTGAATTTGAGACACAAAGGGAACTAGGTAGTATATCACACACTTAGTACAGAGTAAATGTTACAAATTACTTCCTATCCAGTTTGTGTAATTGTTGGTAAACGATTATCATGTCCTTAATCTTAATACCATAAAAGATTCACAATGTTCATGCATATACATAGTTCTAAACACAAAATTTTAGAGGGGTATCAAAAATTAATCAAAACATGAATACTTCCCTAAGTACTTAAAATCTCCTGGTTAAACACCAAATATCACCAAACAAAACACAATATGCTTAAACATGTCAGCTGTACAAAGAATAAGACTCTGGGAAAAGAGGCATGGTAACAAAAATTCAAAGAGGACATCAAGGTCTATAAGCATCCCTACCCCAACTGAAAATCATATATTTTTCCCAATGTATCCAACCGCTACAAAGCAAGGGAGTTAGGAATATACTTTTGGAACCATAGTTATGGAGATCTGACTTCAATCACGAACACAACTACAAACAACAAAATACCTTGGTTTATCTGCCAAGAAAGCTTGATTCACTATCACGGCATGACTTAGTTCCCTTGGCTACTCAGACTTCGCCAAGGTCTATCTTAGCACATACTTTTACTTTTTCCACATAGTGTTTCACTCGCTCCCCGTTCACTTTAAATATTACATCACCATCACATGAGAATATCTTAACCACAGTAAATGGTCCAGTCCATCTTGATTTCAGTTTGCTAGAAAACAAGTGTAGTCTTCAATTATATAACATGACCGAATCACCAAGTTTGAATATTCTCTTCTCGATCTTATTTTCATGATACAACTTCATTATCTCTTTGTATATGATCGAACTTTCATAAGAACGGAGTCAGATTTTATCCAAATCATTCACTTTTCTCAACCTCAAAGTTGTCCAATTACACCATTCAAAATTTAGCCTTTTTAATGCCCAAAGTGCCTTATGCTCAAGTTCAATTGGTAAGTGGTAAGCTTTTCTATATACAAGCTGATATGGAGTGGCACCTATGGGGGTCTTATAAGCTATTTGGTAGGCCAACAATGCATCATCTAACTTTTTATACCAATCAATTGTGTTTGTATTCACAGTTTTTGCTAATATAGACTTTATTTCTCTAATGGAGACTTCCACTTTCTCATTATTCTAAGGATGGTAAAGTGTTGCCACCTTATGCCTCACACCATATCTATCAAGAAGGTCCTTGAAAAAATAAGTGTAGAAGTAAGACCCCCCACTGCTAATAATTGCACGTGGAGTGCCAAATCTCTAAAAGATGTTCCTCTTTAGAAAATAGTGATACTTCTGCCTTTATTGTTTGATAGTGCAACTGCCTTCACCGATTTTGATATATAGTCAACCGCTACCAAAATGTATCTCATGCTATAGGAGCTTATAAATGGACCTATGAAATCAATCCCCCATACATCAAATTGCTCTAACTCCAAAATAGGGTCAAGGAAAATTCATGGCATCAAAAAATATTGCCTTGACGCTGACATTGGTCATAGAATAGTGAAAAATCATGAGTATCCTTATAGATTAAAGGCCAGTAAAACCCACACTATAGAATCTTATGGGTTGTTCATGTACTAATATGATGAGCCCCAACTGTGATGAATGATAAGACTGTAGAATGTTCATCATCTCTACCTTTGGCATACATCTTTGAATTACATCATTAGCACAAACCTTAAAAAAATACATCTAACCCAAAAGAATTTTCTTACCTTATGCATAAATCTCCTTTGTTGCTGGAAGGATAAATCTTTTGGGATAAGATCACTCGCCAAATAGTTGGCAAAATAAGCAAAGCAGGGAATTAAATCATGATATGCCACTAATATATACTTACCTGTAAAATAATCATCAATATTAAGATTATCTTCTAGTTTCAGTATGGTCTCCTACTCAAGTCAGGATAAGTGATCTGCAACGTGATTTTCTTTTCATTTTTGATCTTTTACTTTAAAATAGAACTCTTGTAGTAAGAGAACACAATGAATCAATCTTGGTTTAGCATCTTTCTTTAGCATTAAGTACCTCAAATTTGTATGGTCAGTATAAACTATCACCTTATTCTCAATTAATAAGATCAAAATTTTTCAAAAGCAAAAACCACCGCAAGTAAAACCTGTTCTATAACTGTATAATTTTTCTTTCTAAGGTTTAAAGCTTTGCTTGCATAGTTGATGGGGTGCAAGATCTTATCTCTTCTTTGGATTATGAGAGCACCCAAGGCCACTCTACTTGCATCACACATAACCTCAAAGGTGCAGACTAGTTAGGCGATACAATAATGGGTGTCGAAATCAACTACTCTTTCAGTCATTTGAAATCTTTGAGGCAAGCATCATCAAACATAAATTTAACTTCCTTCTCTAAAATTCTATATAAAGGAGTTGCAATTTTAGAGAAGTCCTTGATAAACCTCTTACAAAAATCTTGATAACCCAAAAAGCCCCATATGCCTCTAACTGTTACTAGTAGTGACAATTTCTCAATCACCTTAATCTTTTCTTTGTCCATCTCAATACTATGCTTAGAGATCTTGTGCCCTAGAATGATACCTTCTCTCACCATGAAGTGGTATTTCTCCCAGTTTAGCACCAAATTGCAGTCTTCACATATTTACATTGTATTGGCTAGATGGGCCAAACAATTATTGAAAGATTCTTAAACCACTAAAAAGTCATCCATGAATACCCCGATTGTGTCTTCCACTATGTTAGATAATATAGACATCATACATCTCTAAAGATTAGAAGGTGAATTGCATAGTTTAAATGACATCATCTTGAATACAAAGGTCCCATAAGGAAAGTAAAGGTAGTCTTTTCTTGATCTTTGAGAGCAATTATTATTTGATTGTACCTTGATTACATGTCAATAAAATAGTATCAGCCCCTACTTGCGAGTTTGTCCAGTGTCTAATCCACGAACGACATAGTAAAGCGATCTTTTTGTGTTACTTGTTCAGCTTTTAGTAATCCATATGAACTCTCCAACCATTCATCGACCTCATTGGTACTAGATTATTCTTTTAATTTGGAACCACTGTGATTTCTTCTTTCTTTGGCATGCATTGAATCGAGCTTAATGATGTGTGAGCAGATGATAACATATTTGAGGCTTTCAACTCTAAATAATTGTGAAGTCTGAAGCAACTTTTGGTTATTTTTGATCGTTTTCTTGCGATATTGTAGTTGTAGCAAGGATGGGAGGAAAACATAGGAAAGATGAACAAAATAA